>NC_046980.1:6410668-6648168 GCF_009769545.1 Cyclopterus lumpus | reverse complement strand
GACTTTAGTCTGTTCAAATCAAGGTCCTTGGTCCACATTTTGTGTGTGTGTGTGCGTGTGTGTGTGTGTGTGTGTGTGTGCGTGTGTTTTGAGATGATACCCTATCCACAGCAATCAGTCTGACCTCCACTCTGGAGTGAACCGCTCTCAATGATTAATGGATCTGCCTCCGTGCTCGGTCGCTAAGGCAACCCGAAACCCGATAGCCCTCAGGAATTTGCTAGCTCGCCCTCAAAGTCTGCCTGTGTGTGTGTGTGTGTGTGTGTGTGTGTGTGTGTGTGTGTGTGTGTGTGTGTGTGTGTGTGTGTGTGTGTGTGTGTTGCAAGGCTGTGGGTGGGAGACAGAGTGAGGCCTTTGGAGAGATGGAGTTGGTTGCGGTAAAGGTGGGAGAAGAGGAGGGAGAGAGTTCTGATTCAGTCAATAAATCAGGGCGAAGACATGCCCAGTCTTTTATTGTTTTCTTAAATCTATATGATGCATTTTAATGTTACTCCAACCATGTGTGTCCAGAGCCCTTTATCTTTATTAGTAAGTATTGTTTCGGGCCATCTGTACGAGGGTTTCTTATTTTAGGATCACGTAAAATCTCAACATCATCAGGGGGAGATCTTCAAGAGAGATTTTTGGTTTAAATCAACATTATTTGCTTAACATTTTGTTTTCAAATACTTCCGTAGTTACTTACTAAACCCAAGTCAAAATCAGTAAGTGTGAATGAATATGTGTGTATGCAGTGTCCCCACCGGACTAGGTGAAGAAGCTTGTGTGAGACCCTTTGTCCAGCTCAACCCACTGATGAGTAAATCCATGTTAACAAGATGGCAGCTCTTAAATTGAAGTGCTGCAGCCCAGCTTGTGGACCGTGTGCTTGACAGACCAACTTAACACTACGTTGTTATTTTCAAAGGGCCACTTAACACTTCATTGATCTGGAGGCCATGGGGGCTCATTAGAGAGGGCTCGGGGTTATATGGCATACATGTAGCACGGTGCCAACGCTTTCCTGCCAATGGACTAACGTTAGTCTAGATTGTTTTTGACTTTTTAATCCTGTCTACTAAGCAATTTCTGCATTGGATCCAAAATGGTGCGGGCACACGGGCACGGGCACATACATACACACACACACACACACACACACACACACGGTTTAAAAAGCCACACTACTTATTAGTCCAAAGCACTTCATGAATATGACTTTTGAGTTTTTCAACAGGGATTTTACTTTTGCAAAAGTTGTTTTAGGTCGTAAACTGTCCATCTCTTAAAGTAGGGGCCCTTACCCACATACAAGTGTTATGAGGGTAAGGGGCTGAATGTAAACATGTGTGTGTGTGTGTGCGTGTGTGTGGATAGGTATCTTGTATCGTGTGTGTGTGTGTGTGCTTAAATGAGAGAAAGAAAAAAGACGTTAATAAACTCATCATTCTGATTTCCTTCTTCAACCCTGTGGACAACACCTAACTATCTCAAATCTGTAATGGAACAAAGAATATGTGCAACCAATTTGTCTATTAGCACTTTGGGAAAGAAAGAATCAATTCTCAAGAACAAAGAACATAATTCAGCTAAAATTAAGTTATCGTGTACTCATTCATGGGGATTATACAGTTTCCATACTTCCCGAAGAGATTAAATCTTCTTATGAAAAGCAACAAACTAAACTAAGGCTGTATGATTATTTGATTAGTTCGAGAACAAAAACTATCTTGAGTCCAAAAGATGTTTCTGATTAATGTTAGTGTTTTAACTGACCGATACGGATCGGACCACGGTGGTGTTTAAGTGTACACGGGCCCGTATGAGTGTGTGTATGTGTGTGTAAGTGTGTTTGTGTGTCACTGTCTGGGTCTATGTGTGTGTATATGCTGAGTGACGGACGCAGCGGGGGTATCTGTGACAGTGTGTCAGGCATGTAAACCCAGTCTGACCTGGTCTGCTATGGCCCTCCGAGTCCCTCAGCGCACGCACACACACACACACACACACACACACACACACACACACACACACACACACACACACACACAATGCTCTTGTTTCGAAGCTTCCTGCGTTCTCACACTAGATGAGACTATCGGTGTAACTTGTGGTAATGCGTCTCTAATGAGTGGAGTTACCACACAATGTCAGACTAGTATAATGATGAAACTCTGAAGCTGTGTCTCAGATTCAGGTAGGAAAACGTGTATTAGATGGTCATTTGTCTGACAGGCCAAACATGGTTGTTTATTTATGTGCATTCATGTTTATTTTCACGAGGCAGGTAGAAGAAATGTATATTGATCGTATGGCCAAAGATAAATAGCTAATCATTTCCTGACAACACTACAACCAAAGGGTACAACACAAAGTATGTCCCATGTAGTAGCTTCAACATGTGTCACTTCAAAGGGTAGAATAGATGGGAAAAGTTACTAAAAGTGTTTGTTTATTATAAGCATGTATCTTCTGCAGGGTCTGACATGTCAGACTAAATATTGTAAATGTCCTATAGATCATATCAAAAGGCTGCGTGTCTGTCGAGCCGGACGTCGGCCTGATGAAATGCTGTAGATGGGAATCGAGACTGCTTTATTATTTTTAATACACCTTTTTCAACAATGTTTTTGCAGTGTTTGAATGAGTAAGGCTACTTCATCAATTTCGGTCACATTCACGTTCTGTATTATACTCGTCCGATATTAAATGCGAGAAATATGCTAATTTAACTGCATGTATTAAAAAGTTGTCTCCTAGAATATTTTTTCTTTTCTTTCAATGATGAACTCATTAATGCAAAATTTGGAGTAAAAGAAAATATCTCAAAGGCGGAGCCTCCCTCATCACTGTGAACTTTGCCTCCTAAATGATATTCGGTCATTATCATTCCAAACATTTCATATCCCACTCCAAAACACTATTTCAACGTAAAATATATACAACCTAAGAGTTGTGAGCACACCTGATAGACAGGTGTGTGGGGAAATAAATCATACAGTCAGCAATGAGTTTATTAGATAATAGATAATACATACAACAAACTCAGTGCAGACAGTGTCCTTAACATGAAATATAACTGTGATCTGTACTCATAAACTTGTGTTTAGGTTTATTGTTTAATCTCCTGGTTAAACAAACCTAAAATGGAAATGGAGGTACTGCAAAGGTGGACATTTAGTATTAATGCCTTTCTCTCATATTTGTTCCACTTTTCCATATTTGTTTATTTGAGAGATGATATTGGTTAGCTCTTAGCATACATTTAACATTTGGAAAAACTTGCAGTGGAACACTAATGCGTAAATGTTATTGACAGACTTTTAAATGACTTTTTTACGATGCAAAATAAATGCTCTCCATAGTGCTGAATGATATCGAGGAAAAGATAGAAATGTCTCTAATCCTCTAATGTTGAAATACATAACAGCAGAAATGCAACCTTAAATGCATCTGTGTGCTCACAGATGCACAGTGGTTACTGATTGCGTGCGTGCACACATAAATGTGTGTATGTGTCTATAAACAAGCATGAGTCAGACAAAGTTCAAACAGACACACTGTGCAGTATTTCCAACTACTGAGGTAATGTAATGTAATGTTAAATCATAGTGGAACATCTGACACACCCCGTCAGCTGAAATAAATCTACTCAGGAATGAGTCGCCGAGTCCAGAGAGTCCAAATGCAATATTTGTTTGTGGCTGCTTCACACAGGACACGATAATTGTTTGTGAAATGAAGGTTTCGTAGACTAATAATGCCGGTGTGTGTGTGTGTGTGTGTGTGTGCGTGTGTGTGTGCGTGTGTGCGTTGCCGTGGATAAAAATGCCTGATATGATAAAGCTCTAGAGAGAGGAGGAGCAGGACAGACAGACAGAGAGTTAACTGCACGTGAACATTTAGTCATGTGTTCATGTGAAATGAGAAAAAAAAAAGAAAAGGCGATACTCAGGTCGGGTTAGACGGCATGACGATGAGCTTTGAGGAAATCAATGATTGGACCTGGCATTTGTCGATGAATATACCAGAATGGTATTTAGTTCAGTGGTATTGTGTTTAACCCGACCTGTCAGCCTCTCTGTCACACCATGCCACTGATGAGCGGCGGAAATTAGTCAGAATCTACTCCCTCTGAAAAGGCAAAGACAACTCTGTCTCCTCCAGCTATGACACCAGTGCTGTGCCCTCCCAGTGCAGCTTCACGTGTAGTTATTTCAGTGCATTTTCGTAAAATGTGTGTCCATACATGCATGTCTGTAGGTGCATGCACGTGTAGTGTGTGTGTGTGTGTGTGTGTGGGGGGGGGGGGGGGGGGGGGGGGGGGGGGGGGGGGGGGGGGGGGGGGGGGGCAGCAGTGTGCACAGACCCCGAAAGGGGTCGAGTTGACTCCCAACAAATCGCATGAAAAGACCACAACCAACAATGAATTGACCTTACTGGTACCAAGTACTGTCCGTCTATCTATCCACAGCCGAGATGAGCTTATTCCTCTAAGCCATAGACCTCCATTGATGTCCAAAAACTATTAAAAAGACACACCTGGTAAAATGATTGACATTAGCACTGTAGTTTACTTTGGCTGACTCTGATACACTAGCCATACATTGTGCTTTAAATACTCACTGGTGCATCAAATCAGAGGCTGAACTTATTCTCCATAGATGCAGAAGCATTTACTAAAATACAGTGTCCCCCATTTTTTTATCCTTTTAATCCTTATTTTTTAAAATTTTTAAATTCCCCAACTACGTTCATGGGACTCATTTAAAATAAATTACACGGTATGTCTGCGCGCATGCACACGTGTATTCGTGCATGTGTGTGATGACAAGCTTGGGACAAAAAGAAAGGCGGCGAGCGGAGCAGGGTTCAGTGCAGGCCAGACCTCCAGCCCTAATCAGGTTACATGATTAATGAGGGGGGGAAATGGGCTCATGTTGTATTAAGAAAATGTGTGTTTGAACCCAAAGCGGCGGGTATCAGCAGCCTAATGCATCAGCCATCGACTGGACACCTGAGATCCACGGTCTGCTGCGCTGTTAGCCGGGTCCCAGCGGAGCGACGCTGCATCCATTCTCCTAAAACTCCCTCTCGTTCACTCACTTTCTTCCTGTTTGTCTTTCCCTTCACCTTTTCTTCTTTGTTTTATACTTAAACAAAAAATGTCTTTCACACCTCATTTGTTTCATTTAATTACCCTTTTCCTGCTTCTCTTTTTCAGATTCCTAATCTGTCTTCCCTCCCTCCAACAGCCTCACAGGGTTTGCACATAATGCACAATAGCATCAGTGTTTTCTGTGTCTGTTTTTTGCCCCCCCCCCACCCCCCACCCCCCCGCGTGTGATTTAAGTTCATTCCTGGCATCGGAGCGATGGCCAACACTCAGCAACCCAAACACTGAGCAGTCATTTAATCTCTGTGACTCGTGGCACCCCAGACGTGTCTGATACATAAGCTCGCCTCCGTCCACCGAGTTTGTGTGCGAAACATACTGTAAGCAGCACGTACGGCGCTTTCAGGCTCGCTTTCCACGACCAGAGACAAAGCTTTATTCATTATTCATGTCTCCAGGTTTCCACTGAAGAAATTGTAAGAAAAAAAAAAAAAAAGAAAAAAATCATTAGTCGTTTTTTTTTTTTTTTTTTTTTGTGTCAAAACAACATTTACTTTGTAAGCTGCAGTTTTTACGGCCGCGAATAACTCAGTGACAGTTACATTTCGACGCTTTGCCCCGCCGAGTGAAAGTAGCTGTTGTGTTCTCGCCGGGAGCCAATTAGACGGCCTGTGGTTCTTTGAAGCCGACTGTATCTCGACACTCTCTGGGGAGGCGAGCTGTTACGCGGTAGCTGCAGCGCACACCGTACGCAGGATTAGTCGGATTCCAACATGAACGCGGACAAAAACACGTAGTATTTAAAATATATCTAAACAGCAGCTTAATAGTACAGTGCTACATGAATATTTCTGGGGCTGATTCCCCGACTCTGCTGCCTCACAGTATAATTAGGGACAGTCGCTGCGGTAGGGGTCAAAGGGTCACCGGGAACACAGTTGCAAAGAGCGTCACCCTTTTCTTTCTTTTTTTTGCAGCATCTGGTGTGTTTTTCGTCAAAGTGGGTGTTTAGCTCTATAAACAGGGAAGAAATTACGGATTGGAAATCAACATCCTCCTTGCGGTGTCATTTTCTCTACGTTTACTCGCTCGGTCACGAGAATATGCCAGATTTATGAATAATCAGACTGCAGTTTGTGTTTGCTCTCCTCAACTGAACCATCATCTCCAATGAGATGGTTTACTCTGAAAAGTTGAGTGACTGACTTCAACAAAGGAGAAGTATAAGTTGTTCATTAAAACAAAATAACCCCGGGGCTCAGAGAATCAAAGCAATAACGCAGACTGGATAAATAAATAAATGACTGAAATGAAGATCATGGAATCAAGTCAGAGGAAGGGTGAGGAGACCACAAGAAACCCTTGAGATATGGAAACAAACCTGCAATATATAGACAAACGATTAGCGTACCATGTCATCAGTAAAGATGATTCATGGCTGTAGCGCTGCACCCTGGTGCACACACACATGCACTTTATATGTAAACACACATACAAACATAAGCACACAGACAGACTCTCACTATGAATTCTGTAAAGACGGGCAAGGAAAATATCGGTGTTTTTAAAGTATTACCCAGTCATATTTTCATATTTCTTTCCTCCCGCTGTTATAATTTTCTCCCCTGTCAAACAAATCAAAACGCCAAGACCGAACGGAGGCTGAGGCCGCGGCTCAGACTTTCCACTGTCAGGTTCACAAAACGCTCCCACAAACAGGCTGTGTGCAGAGACACATGACCAGTGATCTGTGTGTGTGTGTGTGTGTGTGCGTGTGTGTGTGCGTGCATGTGTTAGATGGCCCTGTGTTGGTTTTCTGGTCAGACCTCCAAGGTATGCACATGTATAATTATTACCCCCTTTTTTTTCTAAATTACAATCAATTGCATATCGAATAATTCTAACAATGAAATCTGTTTGAGAAGAAAGAAATTACAGAACACAATGTTACAATTTCAAGCCTAATCATTTGATGTAATGCCATCTAATTACTTGTATTATAAGTTAATAAAGCAAATAAAATACAATGGAGTGGTTAACCTTCTTGACTGTAGATTGACAATGCCGACTTAAAAGGCTGTGACTGATGCGCACTGTGATGCCGGGTGAGTGTTAGTATGACGTGGTGGAAACGTAGTTTGGATTTCATGACAAGTGATTGTGTCTGGGCCGCAGATGTTTAACCGCTTCGGCATCGAAACTTCACTTTTTCAACCTCGGACAGTGAGCGCGCAATGAGTGACATATTTAACGCTCGAGCGTAATCAAACAAAATGAAGAAAGAGAAAAATCGATAGTTGATTTTGAGATTTCGGCTACAGATTGTAATTCATGCTAAGAAGGAGCTCAATTAAAAAAAAGCTCCACAGTGCTATGGATGCGTTACTCCACAAGCCATCTGCCACTCCAGACTGAAACTAAATATATCATAGCAACAAAAAAAAAAAGAAAGAAGAAAACTGGGACGATGAAGCAAAGAGTCCATTTCATCGCCCAAACAGGATGGCCGGGCGATCCGCTGCCTTCTGGTTACATTTCCCCTCGGAGCGCCATCCGTCATCAAAGGGTCAGGGGTCGGGAGATTCATCAAAACAGTTTGTGCAGCATGAGGTACACAAAGGAGCCTCTCAGGATTAGAGATGGCCTGCTGTGTTTATGGCTGTCTACATTAAGACCTATCCCATCATCACCCGGGCCCGCTTGGTGTGAACTCATCAACCATTCCAATGGGCTGACATGGCAAACCGTCGCGTACACAGCTCTCCTACTGCCCTCCCTTCTGCTTCAAACCAGGGGAGGGGAATACAAGATGGACATTTAGTTACACTGTCTGCTTGTTGGAACTCATGACCTCGACAAGAACGATGGTCTTTTAAATATATACGGTTACAAACTACAACTGAGCCCATTTTTACTCTCTTAGGAAACTTCGGAATAACCTTTTGTTTTTGTTTATAAGCTTTCTTTTTGTCGCTTCTATCTTTTAACAGAAAAAACGTGTCATGTGCTACGTACTGAAATGATGGGAAAGCACCCACAAGTGTGCACATCCCACTTGTTGTCATCAGTGCTTCTTGCGGCGCACTTCCTGTGTTATCATCAGAGTTAATGCAGTAGTTACGCTCTTGCTTTATAGTTTGGCCGGGATATTTAGTCACATGGTACTCATCCGCGGACCAGAAGTTGATGCCTATTGTGTTTGACATGCGTTGATTGCTAGACAGCCCGCGTGGAAGAGGAACTTGGCTCAAGTTGAGTTGCCTTTTTTTTTTTCAGCCCATTATTTTGGTTTTCATATTTTCTTTAATATGCCGTCTGTCTTGGCGTGTGCAGCAACGTCTACAGTGAGAGCTATCAAAACTACCTCCATGAAGAATTTATGAGAAACTAAAGTTTGGTTCACACGCCGCTCAGCAGTGAAACATCCTGCATATATATATATATATATATATATATATATATATATATATATATATATATATATATATATATATATATATATCTGTGTGTGTCTCTTTCTCTATGTGTTCTTGCCTAACGATGCAGTCGGCTCCATTAGCTGATGTTTGGACACCTGTAGGGGCTCGGGGCTCGGCGAGGAGGGCTGTCAACGAGGGGCTTTGGCAAATCGAGAGATTATCCAAACAGTGGGACACTAGCTAATAAAAACAAGCCCCCCGTTCACTGCATTAGCGCTGCATTAGTGCAGAGGGTACGGAGAATGGGGACCCGGGGGTCTGAGTGATGCTCGGTCCAAAGCTGTTAAAGGGATCTTCTGTAAATTATTAGTGATTTATTACAGGCGGTATTTATTAGATTAGTTATTGGAGTGTTTCCTCGCTCGAGGAACGTGAGGAGTGGGGGAGAGTAGTTCAGTGACACAGACATTTGAAGGATTGGAAAGCCAAAAGTAAAATGTTATATTAGAAATCATAATATACTATACTGTAGATTAATTGGATATATTTCAGGCAAACGAGCAGAAACTACTACAATTCTAGTTAAAACTGCCATTAAGATATTTTAAATCAGTCTCACCAATATCTCTTGACAAATGCAGGAAAAAAAAACAAAATAAATCAAAGACAGACAAGTGACGGTGTAATAATTAGGATGCGGCGTGTCTTATTTTTGGGTGTGTGTTCGCTGAACAGAACACAGTACACACACTATATTCTCTGCCGCTGTACAGCAGCCTCACTCAGGGTGTGTACGCCGGTCATGGGCATAAACTTCAATTTCTGGCCATGACATTTATTAACTCCTACAAATACGACAGCTGCTGTTTTTTTCTTTTTTTTTTCTTCTTCTTCTTTTTTGTTTTTTTCTCCTCAAGGCACGGAAAATGAAATCATCTAATTTCCTTCGCACAACCTCTGGCTTTTTTTGGTGAGGTTTCTCAGGGTGAATTAAGGGAAAGGTTTCAATGCATTAAATCATTTATTTACACAGTAAAAAGGCCTCCTTTTCCACCAGTGACCAACACTGTGCCGCTGCCTCAACACACTGTAATCCATTTATACAGTCAGTTAATATATGGGCAAGGGGTTAAGGGTTTAATTTAAAGCAAATTGGATTGGCTGGAATAAATCGGATTCATGTTCCTTAACTTTTATACAACTTGAGAGCTTGTGTGCAATATAAAATGTCTCCAAAATAAATACATTACATACATTTATTCATCCATTTTTTTTGCAGAGATTTGCAAATATTAACTTTGCATATATGAGCAGTTTTAATGCCAATAACTGTTAGCGAGACAGCGTAATGCCATTAGGGTATAATTGCTGGTCTCTGAGGTGGTAAAGACACTGCTGGCAATAACACTGGGAGAGAGGGAATTTGCCTTTTATTAAAAACTGCTTTGGTGACTGGGAGTAAATTCATTATCTGACTCTATTAGCTCAGCAGAGTGGGAATAAACTACCACAAAATGCCTCGGGCAAATGTGTTTGTGCACTCTGTGTATTTGCATGTCTTGTTTTTATATTTTTATTACAGACCAGTTACTTTGCTTTCCACTGCAATGTGAAATTGAGTCTATTTTGTTTTTATATAACCAGAGATGATGACTATACGAGATACAA
This sequence comes from Cyclopterus lumpus, assembly GCF_009769545.1. Classification (NCBI taxonomy): domain Eukaryota; kingdom Metazoa; phylum Chordata; class Actinopteri; order Perciformes; family Cyclopteridae; genus Cyclopterus; species Cyclopterus lumpus. The sequence goes on along the minus strand of NC_046980.1, from coordinate 6,637,986 downwards.
ATTTATGTTAATAAAATGAAAAGATCTTGTCAGAAATAACAGTGTTTTCGCCCGAATCACAACAAAGAAGTTTCAAAACAAAATAAAGCTGTAAACTTTCAAGACATTTGGGTGATACTGAAATATGTGTTTATTTCATCTTTTGTGTTGTCTGCAGTTACATAAACCATATGCGCAGACACTCACACACACACACACTTTCATACAGTGTGGCTGTTAGCGATCATTTATCATAAATACGTACACAGTCATTTGTATCAGGGGGAAACAGGAAGTTCTCAGCTCATCTTCTCCATCCTCCCATCCTCCTTGGATTTACAGCGCAGAGCACATTTCAGCTGCTGGACATCCAGCCTGTTTTTCCTTTATAGCCCATAATAATCCCCCCGAAAAGCCTCTCAGGGTCTCTCAGAGCAGAAACACAATGGCAGCTCAGCAAAGGAGTACCAGCAAGGAGGGATCGGTCAGTTTGATGAATGCATACACATCCGTGGGGGATTTCCTCTGTAGATGAATGAACACTTGTTTTAAGGTGGTATTTTTTCTTCTTTTCCCACCGCCGCAGGTTCACTGCACTACTTTTGCCACCTATTTTTTTGAGAAAGACGTAAATGTTTTTAAACTACATAATTATGAACCTGAAGAAGAAGAAAAAAGAAAGAAAGAAAACGGTAACACTAGGTTCACAGTCCCGACCTTTCGTCACATCACTTCTCCGAACTGTGTTCAGGGTGCTGACACTTACTCTCTCATAATCTGCAGCTTGTAATAACACCGATCGCGGAAGTGAGACTTGCCCATTGCCGTTACGGTCAAGTTCACGGGATATGCTAACAATCCACAGTGAAGGTAAACAGAAATCAACGCCCTCGAACAGGACACTTCGGGGTGGCTGTTTTTGTCACGGCCTCCAGCGCGTTTCATAACACCGTTGTCTCTAAAAAATTTTTTAAAAAACTTGTGCCGGCTGCAGCCCCGATACAGGAACGAGGCATCGCCACGCTTGATTTAACATCATCAACATGTCTTCCTCTTTTGCCACTTTCTCTTGGACTGGAGGTGGCTGTGGAGGCAGGAGCCCACAAGGGGTTTAGGGAGCAGACTGCGTGGGCCTATCGGGTTGCAGTATTGACCCCGGGTCTGACTGGAGTTGTAAGGGAGAGCTCTGAATGAGAAGCAAATCCATGAAATAAAGAGAAGTGTGTGTGTGTGTGTGTGTGTGTGTGTGTGTGTGTGTGTGTGTGTGTGTGTGTGTGTGTGTGTGTGTGTGTGTGTGTGTGTGTGCGTGTGTGTGTGAGAAGCAGAGAGAAAGAAAAAAAAAGTGTAGTAATCTCAAAGATTAGAGCACGAGGAAAGCCTTTTGATAATAAAAACAAACCAAAAAAAGGAACAATTTGTCAATATACTGCAATAAATAAAAAGGGAGCAATCAAATTATTTATGAAAACAGACAAACGGGGAAAGAAGCTGAGCCCGTCAAACATCAGCAGCACTTTGCACTGCCTCTTTATGTCCAAAGCAGAAATAAATACACCGCCATGAAACGGAGCTCTTTGTTTGTCTTCAGCAGTTGAAATGTGCCTTTCATAACGGGAAGCTGCAGGTGAACGAGACAGTTGAGCATGAATATTCAGCAGGTAAGCCGAGAGGCCTGTTGTTTCCATTCACAGGTTCACCCTCGCACAACAAAATGCTGAAGCAAACGACATTTGTGTTGTTTGCCGACGATGACACACGACCGTCGTTAAAAAAAGGGAAACGTGCTGCTCAAAATGTAAGTTAATGTAAACAGACATTTAACATTTGCTTTGAGTAAATTATATTCTATTTGGCTGCAAACAGCACTTTGATTTGGAGTAAATATTTGGACAACTTTACACATTATTATGGATTATCTCCTATCCGGTAAATGTAAATAACTCTATATTTGTGGATTCATTCTTACATCTTAATAAGGCTACTGAAATAAATGTAATTTGTCACACAATTTGAAAAAAAATAAATGTTCACATGAGATTGTATAATAAATCAGATAAAATGTCGATTCTGATCAAACTCACAGAAACTATTGTTGCGGTTGCCGTAACATTGACAAGATGCACGAGAGGATTACTTTGGTGACACGGACATTGCATCTCTGCTGCGGGCGGGCAGCCGTTCCTGAGGGCTCACAGACCTGTTGAGCCACATTTAAAACGTGCTGTTCTGCACAGCGCTCCTCCATTTGACCCCCGATCCACTGTGGAGTTTTCTTCTTCTAATGTTTTACGTGTACAACGAAGCTCTGAGACTTAAAAAAATTCATAAAATTCTACTTTATTTTGTGTTCAGGGGGGCAGGACTTTTTGAGGCGACTGCCTTCCACGTCGGGGGGGGGGGGGGGGGGGGCGGGCGATCAGGAACAGATGGACGGGGTGATGACCCCCCCCCCCCCCCCTCCCCTCGGCAGGCGAGAGCAGCGGCGCAACTGCCACTCAAAATCCCAGCGTGTGGATGAGTGCGAGTGCAGATTTATGTGTCGGAGGACGACGGGGGGTCGTGTTATGGCTCTGAGGGTGCTACGGCAACCAGGGTCCCCGTGATACGAGTGACTGACACCTCCTCCAACATCTGTTCCACGGAGAAAACACTCTCACTTCTCCACTAACGATCCGCCTGCCTTGGTCTCTGTCTCTCCCCCCCCCCCCCCTACACACACACACACACACACACACACACACACACACACACACACACACACACACACACACACACACACACACACACACACACACACACACACACACACACACACACACACACACACACACACACACACACACACACACACACACACACACACACACAGTTAGATGATCTTTTCATTTTACAGTAAAGCCGAAAGGAATGGAGAAATTAGATTTGGGCAGAATAAGATACTCCATTTGTGAGTTGGCTCTTTGCAGGGTTCTCTGCATGGTTGACATAGGAGGCTGCAGACGGCACTGATGCCTTTACCCTTCTCTTCTCCTTCGTCGCCCCCCTGCTACCTCCACTCCTTGCTCGACGATCAGGTTTCTCTCTGTCCATCAGTGGAGAGGGAGAGGAGAAGAAGGGGGAGGAGGAGGGTTGTTCTGATCAATGGCAGGAAACCAGACGATGGGAAGGGAAGACGTGAAACAGATAGGCCCCATAACCTACCTACCGACCAGGATACCGCAACCACTTCTCCTTCTCTCCCCATCTATTCCTTGCTCACTTCTGTGTTCCTGTCCGACACACACACACACACACACACATGCACACACACGGGCGCGCACACACACACACACACACACACAGAGAGAGAGTTTGGCTCTGTTGAAATACCACACATACAAACGCGCATCTGACCGCAAACATGCAGCACAAAGCTCAGCTTCGGTCTCTGATATGTCAACACACAAACACACAAACACACAAACACACACTCAACCGAGCATCTATGGCTTCTCCTTTAGGCTGAATGCATATCTACCTACCTGCTCCTTCAGGGACACAGGCGAATAATATACAAAATTAGAAATATGTAATCTCCCAGCTCTATGCAAATCTCAAACATATTGCTTTCTGTCTCCAGGGGGCCACACATTCCCACGCTTAAATACACTTGGAGGTGCATGTGAGAGGCACACAAACGCACACGCCTCACCCAGGATATGTGTAATTAGGCCAGACGGAGAGGATAGTTGTCTCGTTTGAGCTTATTAATTTGTGGTATTTATATTACCGTTTACCGAAGCATTTTATGCTGGACAACTACGCTACTTATTCCTCCAGGCACTTATCAGACGAGTGCTTGCCGGTTATTTTAACTCTATTCCTCAGGATCAAATTGTGCGGTATTAGATCCCGGCAGAGTTATGGCCCCAACTGATAACACTATAGGAAAATGCTTCCATATATTAAAAGACTGCACATGATCTCACTGCGTCGTGTGTAAAACACTTATTTGAAAATATTTTTCATCAGATACGTTGGCACTCACAGTTGCAAGTCTGACCGTGATGCATTAGTTGTGTCCTTGTACTGTGTGTGTGTGTGTGTGTGTGTGTGTGTGTGTGTGTGTGTGTGTGTGCATGAGGACATGCATGTATAAGTGTGTGTTTCTGATCTTTCTGGTGCAGACTGCTGAGCTTTCTTGCCACCCCAGCTAACTCCTAACTCCTGTCAAAACAGGGAGCTTTAAATTGAATTAAGACTCCATGCTGCAGTCTCTGCTGAGCCCCCCGACCAACGCCTTTAACACCCTGCACTGCTCTCTCACACACACACACACACACACACACACACACACACTGGTGCATTAACGCACAGTGCTTTCCCATCAACTCAAAACGTACACACACGACTAAACTAATGGCAACCAATGAAACAAAGTATGGTTTTTAAAATCAGCTAGAACTCACACACACACGCGCACACACACACACACACACACACACGGTACTACCAGAGCATATTTTAAGTAGGATGAGGCCAGCTCAGCCTTGAAACTCTGTAGCTGATAATTCACTGCAGCTGAAACCGAGACAAAGATACCTTTTCAGTGTCCATAACGCTGGCAAGAGTTTTTGCCAACTATAGTAAAGATTTTCACTGTCCCGTTTAAACAGATTTTAATATGTGTGCACGTGGTCAGCAACGTGTCCGTCATCGAGGGGGTTCAGGTACAATTCATGTGCCACGGGAAAAAAAGGGAGAGCTGTTTTTTTATTTAAATTCTTTTAACCATGGAATATTCTTGTTCTATGTGGATCTGTAATGTTTTTTGGTATAAATTCTTATTTTATTGTTTTTTCTTTGTATTCATATTTGCCACTGCTGTTATATGAAACACTTGTAAAAACTACACATCAAGGAATAAAAGACAAAAAAGTCGTACTGTCAAAATGTTGCTGGACACAAAAAAAACATACCAAAAAGGACCAGCGGTAATATTCAAATACCTCCTATACGAAAAGCACCAAATATGTGAGTCCCTCTTATTAGCCAATAATTCGACACACACTAAGCCCCTGTGCTTTCTGCGCTGCAGTTTCGTTGAAGTTGCACAAGTGTCAATGTTCTGCGTTTCATCCAAAGATTACTCTCCACTGTGTTCTGTGCGTTGTTGGCGGTTCAGGCGGCGGCTCTATTAGAAATCATGTTAAAGCAATATTGTCGAAGAGAGAGGGCCATTAATCATCCGGCTGACAAGAGCTCTGGACATTGTTGACGAGTAATGAGCGTGTTCCTAACCTTCAATGCATTTGGGCTGCTGTTAGTCAGGTGGATAATTAGTACACCGATGATGGTGGTACGAAAAAAAAAACAACCTCTGTGTGCCATCAATTCTGTCGATGTTGTGACATTTCTAAATAGAAGCCAAAAGTTGTGTTTCATTTTTACAGTTTAAATCCACTTTGTGAAATATGACATAATTCATAGAATAAATAATAAAGATTATAATAATAATAAAGTTAACTTGTCAGTAGATATTCAAAAAGATTGGAATAAAAATACATAAAAAAATGGATTGAATTGTTTACACTTCAATTTTGCTTATAGCACACATGACACAACCAATTAATTATGAAGGTTTGTATCGGCTACATCAATTTATGAATGAGCTGTTCTCTGTCTGGCTCCAACAAATGAGAGTTAAGTGGTGTGTGGGACATAACCTTTGCTCGAGGACAGAGCAAAAGGTTACTGAAGTGAGCGAGTGTGTGTGTGTGTGTGTGTGTGTGTGTGTGTGTGTGTGTGTGTGTGTGTGTGTGCGTGTGTGTGTGTGTGGTGAGTATTGAGCAAAGGCCACTGCAATGCAACCCAACACCAGCTCTTTTTCTGAGCGGCAGCTCACCAGACCGAGTCTGTTTCCAAATGAGATTCTTTTGTATGTATATAATTTTCATTTCAAATGACCACATGCTAAAATAGCTTGAGCTTAAAATGACTTATTACTGATAGTTAACCCCGTACCATAGATTTTCTTGCAACATGCTTTCACTTTAACTGTCATTATATTTGCATTTCTTCTTGACACAACCCTGAAAGGTTGGTTTATTTGTAATTTTTTTATTTCAGCAATTATAATATACGTAGTTCCAAAAATTGAAGAGTGTTAACGTGAAGCAGAGGTTGTGACATTACGTGTATTTCCTCACGAACAATAAAATTCACAGGTTTAATGAGCTGTACGGAGTTCACAGGTTTTCCCCAGAGACAAAGAAACATCAGGATGTAAAGGTTAAGAACAGAACACCTCTCACCTGTCTTATTCCACTCTGACTTTTAGCTTGTTTCTTAGTTTACAACTTATCACCTGGTGTATGTTGGGGGGGGAAGTAACAAAGATATAAGATGGATAATTATACACAAGTTGTAACAGGGTGAAACCCGGATAGTATGACTTTTAATTTCTCCATGCTGTAGTCAGGAGTGTGAAACAATACGATGTTTACGCGTGTGTATGTGTGTGTGTGTGTGTGTGTGTGCTCGCACATGTGTTTTCCATCCCTCCAGAGACATGACAATTGTTTGTTGTGATATTGTGATGAAGCCCTCAGGCCCTCTTAAACTAATCAGCCTCTCTCTCTCTCCAGATCAGCTATCATGGCCGGTGGCAGGACAGTGCGGCGTCTGCCTTTTGGCCTTCACCTTGTGTGGCACACACACACACACACACACACACACACACACACACACACACACACACACACACACACACACACACACACACACACACACACACACACACACACACACACACACACACACACACACACACACACACACACACACACACACACACACACACACACACACACACACACACACACACCTTCCCTGCCATTGCTGCCTCACGTTAGCATGCAGCCTGCTCATCGATCTGCCCATCCACTCTCCCTTTTTAAGCTCCAGCTGTTGCTTCTTGTTGCTCTGTGGGTGATGATTATGCTAATGAAATATAAAAGCTGTTATACAAATGTTACATGCTGCTTGATATGTATTAGTCAACATCAAAATGAGTCTTGTCACCTTATTCAGTAAAAATATTAAAATGTCATATTAAAAAATGCCCTTAATTGCAATAATAGTTAAATACATATATATATTTATTAATTTAGAATTAATGATGAGATGGGATTCTTTTTTTTTTATTTTTATGTTTTTACCAAATCACATACTGTACCATGCCATTATTAACACATGTATCGCCAATATAAGTGCAAATAAATAAAAAGGTTTGTGCCAATAAGTGTAAATGTTTTTTTTTCCATAAATACTATGATTAAGCCTCCCAACAACATTTTCGGTTTGTTGTTTCAAAATATTTGAAAAGGTTACTCAGGTTGCCGTGTGGCACTTTATTGTCATAAATAGTGCATCTTGGTGTATTTCTATCTGCAGGGGCAAAGTACACGCTATGTTTCCCGTCTGCCATCCTCTCACATGTTTGAAGTTTGGTGTGCACGTCTTTAAACGGTTGTATATGCAGCCACACACATTTGCATTCATATGATTGTATCATCGCAACCAAATGAGTAGCTTGTGAGTATGAAAGCCCATTCCTAGTCATTGTACACCCGACCCTCTTCTGCACAAAAACATCATGATAGAAGTACATGAATCAGTGAATACAGATTTACATACTTGACTGGAATGTCCATAATTTGGATGCACAAATGCAATGGTTGGTGTAAATGTCTTTTTTAGAGGCTATGATCTGATAATCATGATATTCTTCAGTTATAGTATAACACACACACACACACACACACACATACAGACACTTTCCAAGCACTGACCTCCAGAAGCAACTTCCTATCCATGATGCTGCAGAGACCTTGACACATACAAATGCAAAATGACCAGTGAACACACAAACATTAAAGCAAATAGATGATCCATGCAACCACAACAACAACAACAACAAAAGCTATGTACAAATTATACACCCTTAATAAAATTCACAAATGCAGCATTGCTGCCTGCTTCCTGGCATGGATCAATATTCCAATACAAAGTAAATAGTTCAGTTCGGGGCTTTGGCCGGCGGCTTACCGAGCTTACAAAACAGATTACCCTCCGGAGCATGAAGTGAAAGCTAAACAAAAACAACACTGGTGTAAATTAACTCTCAATGAGGATCTGGATCTGTGGCATGTGTGTCTGCGTGTGTGTGTGTGTGTGTGTGTGTGTGTGTGTGTGTGTGTGTGTGTGTGTGTGTGTGTGTGTGTGTGTGTGTGTGTGTGTGTGTGTAGCTCACTCGTATGATGATGATGATGACCATGATGACGGTGATGATGATTGGTTGATTGCAGGCAGCTTGCAAGTTTAGTGCAGTGCTTATTCTGTGTGTGTGTGTGTGTCTGTGTGTGTGTGTGTGCGTGCGTGTGTGTGTGTGCGTGTGTGTGTTGTTCACAGGTTGGAGTGCAAAGGGAGTGGCCTGCGGTGGCTGTGAGAGCCGTGTAACATGTTTAAATAGGGCAAAGTAGTGTTTGGAGAATTGGTAATTACTTACATCCCTCTCTGGTCACGGGGACACTGTCCAGGTCTCACCCCCTCCACCACACACAAACACTTCTGCACACACGTCCACAAAACATGATATGAAAACCAGTCAAACACTCAACACACAAGTACACAGTCAGAGCCGGTGAGCCACGCTGCCAGTCAACAATCATCAACAGGAGCCAGTATAAGAAGTAGACAGAGGACAGAGGCTCGTAAAGACCGTTTCAAGGCAAAATGACACCTGTTTGTGTCCACATTTTACAAGGCTGTGTGATTCCTGCCGGAACTATATAAATCCACCCCTGATTTAGCAATCAATAGCAAGCTAACTTAAAACCAGAGACGTTTGAAGACTGTGGTGGTTTCTCGACACATTGATTCGATGGCTCCACCATTTTGCACAAGCAAATACAAAATGAAGCAGAACAAAATGAATTGAGAAGCCAAACGGAAATTCTATATCAAATAGAATTGTAACACAAGATGCGACAATAATGCGATTAAGGCGCCGCAGCTGTAGAGGGGACTGAGAATCAGTCATCCACCATTGCTTCTGGGCCCTTTCAAGCCTCGATCGCACCAGAAAGTGGCCCAGCAAAGTTCCTCCGTATGACTTGTTGAGAGGTGGTGCTCAGGGCTTTGGTCACGTGACTTCCAGGGGAAGTTGGAGAGCTAGTCGCTAACACATGCTAGTGCTAGCCAGTCACAATAGCTTTTATAGAGTCCGTGCGGGTGTAAACAGATTCTAAAGAGTTATTTAGAGTTATTGATTGTACAATGTTTCATGGAATCACAAAATGATGTTAACTAAGCTGTGTTAAAAAGTTTAGGATTTACATTTTAAAATATAAGAATAAGGTAGCTTTGAGAATATTTCTACAAAAAAAAAAATGCAAAAGCCCCGACCCCCACCCAAAATAAGAACTAGTATATTGACCTCAGACAATCAAGTGAGTGAAAGAATGTCTTTAAGTCAGCAAAACAAACCGAGGGAGAAAAGAGATTTAAAGTATGTGTGTGCGTGCGTGCATGGACGCATGTGCGCACGTGTGTGTTTTGGGTGAGAAGGTCACAGGTGGCGCCAAACTCGATTCCCAATCGAGTGTATAACTCGACTTTCCACTTTTTCTCATTCACCATGCCCTGGCACTTACTACAAGTGAGACATGGAGTCGTGACCACAATACCACATTCTGCTTAAAAGGACCTTTTCCTAACTCATAATATTGACTCTGATAATGTTTTCATCGCTACGTGGCAACACCGGCTCAGATGAACAGCGTTCTGCAGACCAAACACGCGGCAGCTTCAGCAGCGCGAGCGAAGGACAGAACGACTTATGTTGCTCGTACCTTTTTTCTTTTTTTTTTTTACCTCTGAATCAATAAATGATGCTCTTTCAGTTGAGGAGCGTGTGTGTGCCGTTCACTCATCGAGACGCGTGCACTTGCTCTGCTCTCGGAGCCCTATCGTTTTTGAGGGTTTCGCAAAAATGGACAGGAAAATATACAGAATTGGCTGTAATTATATGTGAAGGTTTATTTAAGTTTGTGGGTATAACAACGCGGAGAAAAAAAACGACGGACAGAAATCCAGATGAGGGTCCTGTACGCTGTAGAGTGTGTGTGTGTGTGTGTGTGTGTGTGTGTGTGTGTGTGTGTGTGTGTGTCTGTGTTTCACATTGCGGCTTGATGATGTTGTCTGGGCCAATCTGCCGGAGTGAATGGTTTGAATTTACTAGCCCGCGACAGTCAAATTGTCCTAATCACTAAGTAAATAGATACTTCCCCAAGCTATCAGGGCACACACGCCAACAGAACTGCCCACGACGAGGAGGTGGAGGGGGGGGGGAGAAAAACTTTCACTGTTAATTGTTGTTTTCCTTCTTATTCCAACCTAAAAACACCCGGTGTAATTATTCATAAGTGGCACTTTGATTCGGGCAAATTTGTTTGAAAGAGGCTTAAGGTTTTTTCGCTTGAGTTATTCCCTTACAGAGTTTGGGTCGTGAGAGGGTCTCTCGCTCACAGCGTTTTCAGTTAAATTGAAGCTGAGAGCCGGGGGTTGGATAGAGTTACATACCTTGTGCCCCTTTCTGAATGACTTGCCTCTAATCTAACCCAATCTGGCTTTCTGCAAACCTTATGGTGCTATATTTCTTTACATGCGTTGGGTCTTAAGATTGCATAACAACTGATGAAGATAATCCACTCAAATGAATTAGATTTGTTAAAAAAAAACTAAAAAAAAACTGCCTTTAGTGGAAGTGAATCCACCACCTCTTGTATATATTGAATTAAAGTTTACGGTGGATCATGTCCTGAAATTTCAGTCTATCTTGATTTAAAAAGCACACTCATAACACAGGAAATGTGCTGGGATACGCATGTGCAACAAGGCATTCATATCACATTAGGTTGCTTTGCAAATACAAAACAAGTATAATTTTTCAGAACCACTGCTGGTGGTGTTCTCAGATGGTTTGGCATCCATTCTCCAAAAACTACAGCAGGGGGAATAAATCGTTTTAATCCATTCATTGGAAATCATGAATTAGGACAATGTTTAAAAATATGAATAGATGTTCACTTTAACTTAGTGGAAGGAACTGCCTCTGCCTCCCTGAGCTCATAGTAAACGTGCACGCTCTCTTCACACAAGTACATCAACATACACGTGCTCGTAAAAGTGAAGCGGTTGTTTTCCTCTGTAAAGTTTGTCTGAAGCCTGTGGCACCTAAAAGAACACCTGCTAAAAGAAACATGCAACATAAGCGTAATCATATTCTCATAGTGTCACATGTGAGAGGAATGTGAGTGCAAATGAAAAATGAAAGACAACAGCAACGGAGACAAGAGTTGTGTAGTAGACAACGACGGAGTGTCTGTTTCTCCCCAAATGACACAACTGTAAACATGTAAACAAGTAACAACAGAATTAGGGTATCCGTTGTTGGAAATCAAGGCCCGGTCCACTTTGTCTGCGGTTCACCAGTGATTTAGAGTGTAGCTGAGGCCAAGTTGGCAACCCTACACTGGAGTATCGGGCTACCGGCATGCCCGGTTTACACCGGACCCATGTGTGGAACAGGAGGAGTGAGGATACTGTGACACACGGAGGACTGAGCCGACTCGCACGGTGCTGGAAGGGAAACTACAGAAAATGCTACGCAATACACGTGACACAGATCTGATGTTTTGGTCATTTTCCACTTTGAAATTCTTAAAAGGAAAAAAAAAAAAAAAAAAACTCACGAGCTCTGGCTTTGAGGCACTTCTCTGTCGTCAGCCTTGAGGTGATACTCGTCACTGCACGATGAACAACACGTCAACCCGGGGGGGGGGGGGGAAATATGATTTCTAAAATCCAATAAAAAAAAATAAAAAAATAATTCTGACTTCTATGTTTTGGCTTCCCAGGCTGCACGTTGATGATGGGCCGTTATTTGAGGATTCTCAAAGTAAAGAAAATCTGTACACGATCGTCTAGACACTTAAGTATCAGATGTCCACATAACGTGGCTTATAGGAGCTCCCAGTCTTCTTAATGTACCTAAACAGCAGCCGTGAGCTTTACAGTCTCACATTAACGACAACACCAAATACCACAGCCTGCGTTTGAGCTGTAAACTGTAAATGAGGCAGCTCAGAGTGTGTGTGTGTGTGTGTGTGTGTGTACAACAGTGAGAACTAAACTACTAATACGGTAGCTTTTAGCCATTCTAATAGAGAATCAGTTTTTACTGCATGTGTACGAGTGTGTGTGAATGTGCGTGTATGTTTCTGTGTGTGTGTGTGTGTGTGTGTTTATGGGCTAATTAGGATTTGAGTTACACCATGATTAGTTTTGTGGCATTCCCACAGCACAGCGGATCATGTTACGGCTCATATGCATAATTAGGGAAAATAAACATTCAGGGTTTTGGTTGGCTGTTATGAATCTTTCAACGCTCTCCTTGTGCCGACCCCCTCCCCCCCCTCTCTATTCCCTCCTCTCTCCTCTTCTCTTGTTTTGCCTCACACACTAACACATTGTCTTTACTTCCTTCCAGTTTTCCACTTATAAAAACACACACACACACACACACACACACACACACACACACACACTGATTTGTAAATCCATTAACGGTAAGACAGAAAGCATGCACAAATATCTAGTGGAGGATCAATTAGGATGTAGGTGCCAGAAGAAATAACATTTATTATATAGCATTAGACCTTTTTCTCTCTCTCTCTCTCACTCTCACACACACACACACTGTGGCACCGGAGGACTGATGACATTTATGATGGTAAATAGCAAACTGTAAATCATAAATCACTCTTTGTACGGGTGGGGAAGTTGGATTCATGTTGCAGCTAAAAATCTAAAAGTGAAAATGAACCTTTTCCTTCTATCGTCCTTCTGTTTCTCTGAGTATTTTTTTTTTAAATTTTGGTGCTCCACAGCAGACACATGATGTCAATCCCACTATTTATTATGTTTATTTTGCTCTCTCTCTCTCTTCATAACATACTGGAAATATCAGCCTCAGTTTCTTGCTATGTGTCTCTTGGCTGGAAATTAAAAGACATGACAGAAAGGAGTCTATTTTTCCTCTCTCTGTGTGTGTGTGTGTGTGTGTGTGTGTGTGTGTGTGTGTGTGTGTATGTTGCTGACAGATTTTTCTTTACACTTCATGCTGACATTGACATTAGCCATTTAGATACGTGTGTATTTGTGTTTCTCCAGAATCACGGACCACGCTCACTTTGCTGCTGCTGACGTGTGTGTTTGTTTGTGTACGTACGAGTGTGTGACTGCGTCTGCCGCCATACTTACAAATCTCTCTAATGAGAAGTTATTGAGGGGCAGTGCAGATTTTTTTTTCTCCACAGTCAATTTACTTTTGATGTCCATTTGAAAACGGCCTACTCGATGAATTAAATGAAGTTTCCGAGCAAGTGAAAAGTTATCCTCCAGCCCCATCTGTCCACTCCTGAGAGTTGTGTTTACAAGGTTGTTTTAAAAATTGGTTGGAGAAGAAATTAGTTCAGGAGAGAAGGGGGGAGGAAGGGAAAGTATTAGGAAAGTTTGTGATCATCCAACAAGTCAGTGAAGCAGACTCGCTACATGAGAAGAAATTAGTTCAGGGGAGAAGAGGACAATGGAAAGAAGAGGCGGAAAGACTTCATCATGTCTTTGTGTAATCGTTGTTAGGTTTGGTCCTAGGCTGGACCCAAGTGTAGACACGGAGACAGTAAGGAACGGGTTTATTCAGAGTTCGCTGGTGGTTTGGCGGAGCAAGAGGAGAACACAGGTAGGAAGTCAAGGAGAGCGGCCAAAAGTCACACTACCACTGAGCCGACGAAGTAATCTGGCAACGAGTCGAAGAAAGCCGGGGTATTTCACAGGATGGTTGGATGACCAGGACTGCAGACAGGTGTTGGAGATGAGCACAGGTGCCGGTTGATGGAAGCCGTGCCCCCCCCACACACACACACACACACACACACACACACGTATATATAGAGAACGGACAGGGCACACTAAAGACGCAGGGAAGCAGCAGAGCCGTGACAATCATAGCGTATACAAACCCCATGTGTACAGTGAGTGTGTGTGTGTGTGTGTGTGTAGAGTGGTGGGCTTCCATTTGGACAGAGTGCAGATGTTTAGAACGTGCTAAATCACTGGCTTTTGATAATCAGGCTGCCATTAAAAGTGAGGCGCTTCACATGCGTGTTCACGTGAAAAAGGTACATGGTATCTGATTAGGATAATTATTTTCACGCACACACCCATTTCCTGATCAAAGGAAACTTTGAAGGAAAAAATTGGATTCAAGCTTATTAAAACTTCTCTTTTAACTTAACCTTATGCTTTAAAAAAAAAAAATGTTTTAAAGCATAAGGTTAAGGAACAGCTTTTCATATATATATATATATATATATATATATATATATATATATAAAATATATTTCTAAACAAATTTGGCAGACTTTACAAATAAACCAATTCATCTAAATACATCTCAGATCAAATATATCCCTGAGATGAGATCAGTGAAAGAAGCTGGAGCGTTATCGCATTACCTCGTGAAGGTTATGTCAGCGTGCTTTCGAAACGTATTCTTTTGTAGCCATTAGATTTTTATCTGCCGGCACGACAAGATGTGGCCATGTACACGGATACGTTTTCAGCCCGCTTGGTCCAGCAGGATTAGTCCATCACGGAGAATGAATTGGATGGATTTGAAGTAATTAATTTCAGCCAAGGCCATGTAAACGACAGAATGGATTTGATTTCCATCAAATTCACCAGGGACAGCACACGTAACACTATCTGATAACACACAACCACTTCAACACACTTTAACAGTGATGTACAAACACAGAAGCACCTGTAAAAACTGAGAATTAAAGCGCAGCCATTATTTCCACAGGGAGTTGTAGAGGGTTAAAGAAAGACAGAAAAAACACCAACGAATACACAACTACTGTAGACACACACACACACACACACACACACACACACACAGTCATTGCTGAGGCCGTTTTGTTCAGCAGCTGCACTTCCTCATGGCTCCGACTCAGCACATTTCCATCAACCATCTCTGCCAGACCACAACACACTCCAACAACAGCTAACTTCATAACACACACGCACGCACACACACACACACACACACGCATTAGTGTGTAGAAAATGTCTCTCTGAACAAGGAAGAGAATACCTCCTTCCAGTGTGAAATTGCTTGCAGACTGTCTGTCTGTCTGTCTGTCTGTCTGTGTGTGTGTGTGTGTGTGTGTGTGTGTGTGCGTGCGTGTCAGAGTTGAGAACAGCATGTTTCATCTCAAACCTTGTTTCTCAACGCTGCTACCACTACTGCTCTCTCCCTCCCTCCCTCTCTCTCTCTCTCTCTCCCCCCCCCCCCCCTTTTTCTCTCCCTCCTTCATTCTCCCTTACTGGCCATTCATTTACACTTGTCAAGAGGTAGCCATTAAGCCCAAAAAGCCTGTGCCGAAATTTTATTACAAAACCATTTGTATTCCTGAAAGAAAAATAAATCCACGGTTCCTTCGGACTGCATTAGGGCTGCGGCGTGGTGATTTGTTTAGGTTGATAACACTCACGGCCCAGCAGCCACTCAAACACTGATGTGACTGAAACCTTCTTTCGGTCTTCCTTGCTTTCTTTCTTTCCGTCTTTCTCCGGAGCCATACAAGGGCCCTTTATTTGACTTAGGAGAACAAGACATCTAATGAAGAGGGCTTATTATTCACTGTGAGTCCATACGTCTGTGGAGGGGAGAAAGTCAGAAAGAAAAGGAAGGAACTGGTCTCAATAAAGCAGTTGGATTTGCTCCGAGCTCTCGTAAAAACCAAGTGGGCCCAATCAAAACGACCAGGAGGGGGAGAGCTAACGGGGCAGATCGTGTCCCAATGGTGTCCCGACCGACTGTTTGAGCTTGTTTGCTAATACGCGTAGCTTTTTGTCCTGCGTATGGAGGGCTGCACGAAAGATTGTTTCTCCATTCAGCGTTTTGGAGCCCAGAGCTACCAATTATTCCACCCTCTGCTCAAAAACTTGAGCCTAATTTCCAGACTATTTGTCTGCCTGTTTCATGGTCGCAGTGATTTCCTGACAGTATCCATACGCGGGCGCGGGCGCGGGCGGCTTGGGGTTTTATCTTCCTGACATAGTAGCAATTGTACAATGTGATGGCCTTGGAAAAGTAATAGCTATTCACATGGAGCTGCCAAAATGAAACCCAACTCTAGATGACGGGGAGAATGCTCCCACATCTCTTGTTAAATTGTCTCTGTCTGCTCATTCATTTTGTGCAATTGTTTTTTTTCTTCTTCTTCTTCCTTTTTCTCTCTTTCTTCTGCTCTTGGCTCCGTCTCTCTCTCTCTTCATTGGGTTTTGTTTGAAGTCTGCTTAAGGCCAGTAAAGGGCCCCCCCCCCCCCCCCCCCCCCCCCCCGCCCCCGCCTTTCCTGTGGCAGTATAAATGACAGCTAGTGAAACGTGATACACTGGCTCTCCATAAAAAATGAGGAGGAAAAAAAAAGCCATGATAGCCGTGCCGCTCCCTCTGTTAATCAAATTCGCCGTAATTGTCATCGGAAGATTTTAAAGGACGCTGAGGGGAAGCCATAAGACGAACCTCTGAACCTGCAGCCCTGGGGTCAGCGCTTGTGTGTGTGTGTGTGTGTGTCTTCGGGGATCGTCTGAGAGTTTGTAAATGGTCACGCTGAGTTTAGGATCAGTGTCTGGATGTAGAGTCTCCTCTGGGAGCCTGTCTTCCACCCACTATCCGTCTCTCAGTCTAGTTGTCTATTCCTATGTCTCCCCATGTTAAATCCTCCCACCCGTTCTGTCCGTTTTTATTTTTTCTCTCTCATCCTCTGACTGGCTCAGTCACATGGCCTCTTTTTCAACTGTGGCGCAACAGCACATTTTTTACCACAACAGTTATAAGACTGTCTTGTGTTTTTGAGCTATTTTTATAACCAACCAAGTGGCACAATAAAGTAAGTCACTCGGCTTCAAAAGGGCTTATGATTTTTAATAAAAACAAGAAGAGGAAAAGTTAAGGAAATGATCTGGGAGGAGAGCTGCGGCCATGCCAGTTGCTTTTGTCACAACAAGTATCTCATCTCATTTCGAAAGTCTGACAACAATCCCCGAACCAACATGCGGCTGCTTCTATGGAGCGTATGATGTGTGAGCCACTCTCAGTGGCAACAACTTGAGTTTTGCCACACACCCAAAAGGGTCAATCCTGTGTTGTGTAGCCGTCCAATAACGTGACAGCGCTAATTAACACGGTCAAACACGCTGTACATCTCCCGCTGTATAAAAGGCTGTCCTCCTGCTGAATGAGTAATGCCGTGACGAGTGAAGGAAACAATTAGACAAAGAGGTCGACAACGCATTAAGGATATTAAACTGGGTGCCAATAAATCACATGTGGTTTTGGCTCTGTTTGTGCCACCAGGAATCCACCCAGGCGAACAAAGTCGAAAAAAGAGCAAACTCTCATTGGACAACCGGCACATCACTCAGCGAGCGTTTCACAGTGTAACGGACCGTATTACAGCACCGGGCAAATATGCACTTTATCGCCTACTCAAGTCTTTTGAATTCGCTTTCTGCTCCATTTAGATTGACAATAAATTGTGCAATAATGGTCGTCTTGATTTCCACTCCAGGCGGACAGGGAGCTGGCTGCAGCGGGATGAGGAGTATGGAGTCGGTTAACTAGAAATTAAAGCATCTGAATCGTGACTGCGTTTATGTGCGCGTGCCGCAGTCGCATCCACGCGCCACTGACCACACGTTGAACAATGATCCTGCAGGCACAAATGTTTACCCAAAGTCCTGACCTTCTTGCACTGATACTTTCACTGCTGAAATAAATACACACACACACACACACACACACACACAAACAAGGTGGCAAAAAGATGCAGGTAACTTAATCCTCATTGTCCTCCATTCTCTGCATTGGCTGACACCTGTCACATGTTCTCGCTCTCAACCAATCCGATCCCAAAGCCTAAAGGATGCAACGGATATTTTTATACCTAGCACTTGTTGTTGAGAGGCCTTCTGTAAAAATTGTGTTAGGGTGGGAGTGGGAAAATATTGGGTTGCAGTGTATGCATGTGTGCGTATGTTTCGAAACCGGATAGGCGGGAGAAGCCTGCGCCGATACGTCCTCAAGAATGCTTATGACGAGGTGCTAACTCGAAGTGATTGAGAGAGAGAAAAAGAGAGAGAGAGAGAGAGAGAGAGAGAGAGGGGGGCTGTAGAAATGTCCCATCATCCTTCATGTTGACAGGACATGTGTCAAATTGGGCCCAGAGTCTCGTCCGTCACGTCGCATGGCTCCAGTTACCCCGATATATTTCTTGCTGGGAAAAAATTGGTTGGAAGCTTTGGACAGCCTGAGATTCACATGATTCGGGAAATATACTTTATGACCCGCTCAACATAATTATCTATGGGTTTGCGAAACGCGTCATTAAAAAAATAATAATATCTCCTTTCTGTGCCGCTTCGAGATGCTATAGCCTCAAGCACAAATAAGGAGCGGGCAACAGGTGGTGAAGCTCACTTCTTTCTAACTCAACACCCTCAGATTTAATTTAAATGTCGACTTTTTTGTACTTGCAGTTTTCAGGTCCAACAGACAATGACTCACATGGCATCACTTGAGGCCTTTGGGCATACTACACGGTGACAGGGCGAGAAAAGGCTTCACAGATGCAGTAAGTAGTACGGCCCAGAAATAGAGGAGTTCTCCTTCAACATACATGCTGACCCAGGTCACTCTACTGAACAACACACCTGGCATGATGTAAGTTTATAGCAGTAAATGAGGGCAGTCCCAAACATTATATTTGCTTTGGTGTCTGATATCATGATAAAGTGTTTCACAGCTATGATATAATTCAAAACCTTCCCAGCTCATCAACGAGCGAGTGCTGGGAATGATCTGATTCTCACTGATGGGTTAACGCACTCTCAAAGGCTCCTCACAGGGCTGTAATTGGGGGAAAAAAACCTTCATAGCCACTGTGTTAACCGCATGGAAACACGTGTGTGTGTGTGTGTGTGTGTGTGTGTGTGTGTGTGTGTGTGTGTGTGTGTGTGTGTGTGTGTGTGTGTGTGTGTGTGTGTGTGTGTGTGTGTGTACAGTATGTCTGTGTGCATGTGTCTGTGTGTGGATGGCCAGTCAGCGTGAGTGTAAAGAGTGGAATTTATGTAAAAGTTCTCATACTCAGCAGTCATTTCCTTTTGATGTTCAAGCTCACTGTTTCCAGGCAGGATTTATTTTTATTTTTTATATATATATTTTTTCAACTCTGGCACGGAGGAGAAAAAGAAAAACAGAAAATTGGTGCGGCAAACACGAACCCCTCCTCCTAACCACGCCCCTTTGTCGTCATGTCCTCGTTCTACCAACCACTGATGACTCGTGACACTATTTTCCTCTCTCGGCTCGTATCACGGGGGTGAGGTGTGTTTGTGTGTTTAAGCATATCCTCGCTCTGTTGGCACACTTAACTTAGTTAGGATACATGGCAACACACACGAAGACACGCCATATTCATTATGGCCCCCGGTGTAAGGGATTTAAGAAAGGAGAGTTTCTTTGCAGTCCCATTCACACGTGTTGACCGAGCTAATGGAATCGTGTCTGTGAATGTTTGCTTGTTTGACCTTGTTAAGTGTCTGCTACCTGCTTTCGTGCACGTTTGTATTTATGTGTGTAAGAACGCGTCCGTCCACCGTCTGCATTTCATTGGGTGTGCACGCACGCATTCACGCGTGTGTCTGTGTTTATCGATATATAGCTAATGGATTCTCTGGCTGGCAAGGAGTTTGTTTGTTCAGCAACCCGATACGGCAGTCGGTTTATAAGGCGAGCCTTCGGAATAGAAGCGTGACTCATGGCTGTCTGTCACAAACCGCCGATGACCTGACA
Source organism: Cyclopterus lumpus (assembly GCF_009769545.1). Lineage (NCBI taxonomy): Eukaryota > Metazoa > Chordata > Actinopteri > Perciformes > Cyclopteridae > Cyclopterus > Cyclopterus lumpus. Next base: position 6,617,983 of record NC_046980.1, on the reverse strand, counting down.
CCCATATCAGGTAGCAGGGGGAGGGAGGGGAGGGAGAGAGAAATGGGGAGGCACTGAAAGGAGGGATTGTGATGATCGATAGACCATCAGGACCGGATGACGTATTAACCTGAAGAGTGAGAGAGTAGATGAAAGGAGGAAATTAAGACGCACAAAGAGAAAGAATGAGAAGGAGCACGAGGGGGATGTACACTAGTAGAATGTGTTTCTCAACCCTTGACCCCCCCCACCCTAAAAAAATAAATCAGATTACATTGCACATGAGGATGAAGGTCTCACACACGAATTGGCTCCGACTGACCTCGACGAACGCACGCCGATTTGGTCTGATCAACAGACACACAGATGGACACCGCGAAGCCTTTGGAACTCATGAAAGGGATTTGAGCTGAGCCCTCAATACAATGCTGCATGTCCGATGGTGACTGGGAGTTTGCAAAGAGTTCTTTGTGACACCGCAAAGAGCGACGGAAATGAAATCATGGCTGCTGAACAACATCTGGATATCTTCTCTGGGCAGTGGCTATGAAGTGAGATTGCACTGCGGTGATGTGGGTATAGGTTTTTTCCAATGTCGTGAGCCCCCACCGGCACCCACAGGTGGTCATCTGAGACTCTCTACAACTTTTTTTTTTTGCTTTGCAAATTTGTTAAAATCAAACAAAAATGTTATACAAATCAAACATGGTGAAATGGGAATGTTAATTGAAACTTTGATTCCAAACATTAAACCGTGACTAAGACAGTCCTCTGAGAGTCTGGTAATAATAAAATATGTTGCAGCAAGGACATTTAGTCTTTCCCACGCTGGAAAGACTATGAACATCAGACGGGTAGTTGGGTAAAACTGGGTAGTTGGAGGGTAGTTGGCTAAAACTGGGTAGTTGGCTAAAACTGGGTAGTTGGAGGGTAGTTGGGTAAAAACCTGCGTAGCAGAACCAACACAAGTCTTCAGGGAGACCCTTCATATTGCGGCGTTGACGGGTGCTGACTTGTAAACACTGGATTAGCAGAAACACAAGCAAAGCTGCTCTGCTAACATGCTAACACACACACACACACACACACACACACTTATTTATTCATTATTCCTCCAGGATTTAGAAACCCACAGACATTTAGTAGGCGGAGATCTTTGATTGTCTCGCCTCGCCCGACTAGTCACACTGTTTCATAACAAGTTACTTCTAACCCCGATTAGAATCCACACGTCTGCATTACGTTGGCATAAGAGTAGCGCGGCGTCTCCGCAACCAGCGGGCGGTTAAGTGACACATAGAGTGACTGGATGTGGGAGGATCTGCTCAGGGCAGACAGCTGTTGGCAAATCGAAGCACAAAAGGCATTGGTGGCAAATTTGTGTCTCAAACACACGCGATACAAACACACACACACACAGTAATGTTTGTGACAACTTGTATGTGGCTGAACCATTCAGTTGTTGAGTAATAATAAGGCCTGTCACTAATTACAGTTGCACTGTACAAGGGCGGAGCTTTTAGAAAACGCTCAGCTGACTAAGAGAAGAAAATAGAAAATGTCATATCAAGGACAAGTGAAAATGGCTAGCTTGAAGGGACCATTACTATATTGTGTGATATATGCATGATAATGCACTATAACAGCCCAGCTCTTATAAAATATGTTAGCAAGAATACAGTTTAAGGGCAGATTAAGATGGCAGTTAGCAGGGAATAAGTGAACAGTAGAAGGTGGATTACAAAGAACAAGGTCACGGGGGATAAAGGCCAACTGATTATATGGAACAAGGACATGAATGAGAGCAGATTAAAATCAGGAAGAAAGCAGTTAAAGCGAGTTAAAAGAGGAGTTGCGTCGCTTCGTGAACCTTGTAGTCTGCGTGGTCTGGCCTGAACATGATCAGCTTTAACATGCCACACCTCTACCCCCTCATATCTCTCTCTCTCTCTCTCCGTCTCATTCTGTCCTCCTTTACCCTGCGCCAGCTCCAGCTGTCCCCCGGCGTTGTTCTCGGAAAAACAGAGGATGGATCGTCTTACCTTTTCAGGAAGGAAGAAAAAAAAAGAAAAACTAAACAGGCAGAACCCAAAACTCCCTAAAAACACAGAGGGGAAAAGGGGGACTTTATGGTCGTGGCGTGAGAAGGAAGGGGGGAGATGGGTGAGGGCTCGGAGGGGAAGGGAGGCAGCTAAATGAGTCTCTTTGATATTGATCATAAAAACTTTGGCCAACTAATCGTACTGCATGCAGATACATAAATGCCACGTACTTTATTTAACCTTTCACAGCGAGGATGAAATGTGCACAAACACACATCTCAATTACACACACACACACACACACACACACGCGCGCGCACACGTATTGACTCATTCTCCCGCAACATGACAGCAGCATGAATCATGACATTAATTACGATTGCCTTAACATTGTTAATAACTTCTCCGATTACATTCTTCCTGTCAGTCATTCACACAGGAATATCTCTGACCTTTTCGTACACCACAGGTACTGATCATTTTCAAATTGACTTGATGTTCTCGGTGAACCCTGTTGCACCGCTTTGGAAATTGTTTCACAGGTGAACTAGGGAGCACTGTGTATTTCAAATAAAGGCAAACATGTAAAAATGCTCTTCTCGGAAACCTCGTTCTCTTGTCTTCTGATTTTTCGTGCCCTGGGAGCATTTATATTCCCTCTCAGGGGCTAACAGCACGAGCTACAACGAAGGTGTTGGCAGAGCTACCGGTGTTTACCTGAGGGGGAGCCGGAGGGCGGGCACTACGCCGCCGCTAAGTGGGCACGCTTACGTGCACTGACATGCACTAAAAGCACGCATGGCCGACTACGCTAAGTCGAGAAGGACGGCGAACACACAGAGAGGGAGAGCTCGACTATACCTTGAATAGGGAAGAGCCGTAGTAGCACTCTAGTAGCACTTAAATGTCCCTTACCGATAGCACTTTGTAGTTTGGCACTTTAGTAGCACTTAAATGGCTCTTACGGATAGCACTCTGTAGTTTGACGTTATTGAAGAAATTGTACTTGCTTGATTCTTGTTGTTCTGAGTTTGGACTCATGGTTTAATGCACTTATTGTAAGTCGCTTTGGATAAAAGCGTCAGCTAATAAGAGCGACTTCCTTCTCCGCGCGGGTAGACGTTACTCCACCACTATCTTTGCATAGCAAATAGTTGTTTGCTGCTTCATTATTGCTCTGACTATCACATGTAGCTCCCTTAAAGTATGTTACTACCAAGTTACATTGGTTTCTCAGCTTGAGACACAGGATTTCATCTGGAACAGTTCAATTCCTGTCTCGCCCTGCCCGTTAGCCCACGAGCTATATCAGGGGGACTTTACAGAAAGTTGAGACTTCTCTCAAGCACACACACACACACACACACACAAGCAACACTAACAGAGAGAGAGAGAGAGAGAGAGAGAGAGGTTGGATGTTATCGTCGTGATCAGGTATGTATGAGAAAAACGACACACAGAGACTCACTTGCCCTCTAGATAAGGAGGTACACGTTTCCAGCTTTCTACTGCAGCAGCCATATCCTGTTACTAATACTCTGCCCTGGGCATGCACGCCCCCCCACACACACACACACACGCACACACACACTACCCTGGGGCACAGGAACATCAACTTCCACTGTGGGCCTCCGTTTCTCACCCTTTTGCTGTCTTTCACCTCTCTATCACCTCTAAGCTCACACAATGACCTTTTCACACCTGTTCACAAAGAACTGCTTGGCAGCCACACACAAACACACACACACACACACACACAAAGAGTGTGTACAGCACAGTATAGAGTCTCAAGACACTGTTCAAATAAAAAAATGGGAACGGTTCTACCCATACACAGCATACACCCTGACACACTGTTATTACATATTTAATTACTACAGCCAACTCAAAACGATTCTACAAGTTAGTTAATTTGAGGTTAGGCACAAATTATTGAGTAGTTTACTTTCCCACACACCTCCCTTTAACCTGCAGTTGCTCTTTTGACTCCAATTAATCGAACCACTAAACATATCAACATAAGATCTATAGCCAACCCATGAAGGTGAAACGGGATTAACGGCTTTGAAACACGCCGCTAAACAGTGGGCAGATGTCTCTCGTTATTGTCTCACAGTTTCACTATGTGTGCACCACCGCGTTGGGATGATTTGTATGAGGGAAGGGAGAACAGCCATAAGGATGTGAACAGGATAAGACAGCTGTAGTAGGATAGAAATGCAAAGGGCAGTGAAGGCAGCGCAGGTGAGCGCACTTTGGGTTACAAATGTCTGGAGATTTAGGGCACCTCTTCTGTCCTTCGGCTCACTTCCTTCAAGGCCAGGTTCAAAGGTTGCGAACTGGAATGCAATGTCATGGCAGGGATATGTGAATTTGACTCTGAAGCCTTTTTATTCCTTTACTTCTGTGATTCAAACTCCGCTCACCTGCTTCTTTTTGGCCGTCACTTTCAAATTCAGCAACTGTCTTGTCTGTTTGCCTTTTAGCCGGCAAACAAAAAAAAAAAAAGTATGAATGAACATATCGTTACATTTATAAGTTTGCTGTGTTGGTCCGTTGCCTCGCAGAGCTAATTCCTGTTCTGAATTGACCTAATTACTCTTTTAACATGTGTAAACTATCGCAATTAAATTTAGCTCTTCATCTGTGATTTCAGATTCAGACAAACAAACAAAAAAAGTCGACATCAACCTGGAAAGATTAAACTCACTCCTCACTCCTTTGTTGTGGATTATGTGCTTTCTTGGTGCTTTGATCCCCACAGTCCAAGAAGTCTCATTATATTGGAGAGAAGGCAGAACTCTCTATTGCCGAGGCAACTCGCACCAAAACAAACTAGATTGATGAATAGCACAACGGGTAAGAGGAAAAATATGTGATTTATTGATTTTGGGGTGAAATGTCCCTTTAATGAATTACAATACAGCAGAAGCTGAGAGAAATAACTCGTTCGCTTTCTTTTATGCCTTCACATAAGAGTTTGGGATGAATGGGTTGTGTTATCTTGGCCATATTGGATCAGTTAAATGCCTCTTTGGGGTCGATGTGTGTAAAATATCTGGAATGAAGTTAAAGGTTTTGTGCAACTGGAAATGATAATGGGGGGAAAAACTATAGGAACATTTGAAATTTAAAAGAATTACAATCATCAGCATATGCATGCTGAAAGTAATTGCTGACATAACCATTTAAAAAATTTTAAAAACCACACAATACACAACTTTCTTTTTCTTTTCTTATTCCCATTTCCCCTCTAATACTCCCGTGTGTCTCCTGCTGATGACGTCAACAGCAAGTTCTGCAGAAGCACCTGGATAACATGACAAGCTGTCACTGTGCCTAAACCTAAAGAAACCTTATGAAGAGCATGCACGCACGCACACACACACACATACACATACACACACACACACACACACACACACACATACATACACATCCACACAAGCACGCACAAGCGAGTGAGGTCTTGACATGTTCACTCAAAGCCCTAAGAGTGAGATTAGATGGGTCTATCGACAGTTAACACACACACACACACACACACACACACACACACACACACACACACACACACACACACACACACACACACACACACACACACACACACACACACACACACACACACAGAGAGTGGTTGGATGGACAGCTCCCACAGCACTAAATGGTAAACAGCAGGTTTTAGGTGACATGTGGAATGTAGAAAATGCTCTTTCATAATAAGCTGCTCTCTAACACTGCAGGGCAGGTCAATCTCTCTCTGTTTCTGTGAATGTGTGAATGTGTGTGTGTGTACGTGTGAATGTGTGTGTGCGTGTGTGTGTGTGTGTGTGTGTGTGTGTGTATAAAGTGGTGGATTTAGCATGATGAAGTGGTTTAAGCAAGCAGAGATTACACGTGTGAACAGCTGAGCACAAGGTGGCAAAATGGGAAAGGCGATAAATTTAACTTGCACATGTCGGCCCACATGCTCTAAAGTGCACATCGAGACAGTGCAGTAACCACCATTTTACAAATAATCCTTTGAGTGTAAAAAAAACCCTCAAAAGAGAAGACTAAGAAGAGCGTGCGGGGAAAGCAGGGCAACATGAAAGGCCGGTTTGGCAAAGTGAGTTTGAGGTAAATATAGATTCAACTGTATGATTATACAAGATCTCTGTCTCTTCATGTCATATTCCAGTTGGTTGGTTTAAATGTGAACGCGGTAGCAGTCACCTTGTGGGACTTTGGTCCTCATCGTCCAAACTATGTTCATATACAGAACAAACGCTTCCTCACACATGGGACTGCACACACTGTTGCTGACAACCGTGTCCAATAGGTCCAACCTGCGGGTGCTCGTGTGCATGTTTGTGCACCTAACACTTACACACACACACACACACACACACATCCCTTTCTTGGCACGTTACCCGACACACTGTCAGATAACAATTGTGCAGTTCAGTCAGTTAATTACTGCAGATAGACAAACTCGTGCGACTACATCTGTCAATTTCAAAACAACACTTCCCTCATCTTAACATTCAGACTAACTGCAGACATCGACACCTTCAAGTCGTGCCCTCTGACAAACAAAGAATCTATTTCCTGGTTGTTACCCGTTTCTAGACAGGTGGGACTTAAGTGTGTGCGTGTGCGTGTCTGTGTGTGTGTGTGTGAGTGAGAGACTAATATGAGCACATGAGTAGTGACATACTCAGCAGAGAGTCACAAAGAGTTCATCCAACAAGAACAAGAAAATGTGCCAGGATTGTCATGTCCCAACACCTTTATGGAAAAACTTACACACACAGACACACACACACACAGAGAGACACAAACTGACACACACAGACACACACACACAATGAAGACAATACCCTTTGTATTTCATACTTCAAAAGAAAAAGAGATTCGTAAAAAGGAGGAAGCCATTGTGCGAAAAAGAACCCCCTCCGATTGTGTATAAATATGTCTATAAACCACATTTCCTCTTTCCTTATTCTATTGCCATCTCATTCTGACAAAATTTGACTTGCTCTGTACAAAAAAAAAATGTTTAACTAAGTATTTTAAAGAGAGAGGGTACAGGGTCACCCAATTGGACAGAGCATGAACGTATTTCATGTATCTTCCCCATGTCCCTGGAGTTGTGTGGAAGTTCCCCCGTGAAAGCTGAGAGGGACTGGGTCTCTTACTCTGGTCAGGGCTTCATTATCCTGGCACTTCCCTATCAAAGGCCTTCTGTTTGGGGCAAAAAAAGAGTCAAATTTCTGGGCCTCCCAGAACCAGGCCGGGTGGTGGCATGGAGACTAGGGCCTGGAAGAGGGGAGGTGCTAAGTGAGCAGGGGGTTAAGCGCGAGCCTGGGGAGTGAGTAGACGAGGCAAGGCCGACTAATGGTTGGGGAGAAGAGGAATGTCTGGTGGGGGGGAGACGTGGCCTCCTTACAGTAAGAGAAGAGGGATATGCGTCTTATTTGTAGATGTTGGGGGAGAGGTGTGTGTGTGTGTGTGTGTGTGTGTGTGTGTGTGTGTGTGTGTGTGTGTGTGTGTGTGTGTGTGTGCGTGTGTGTGTGTGTGTGCGCGCGCTGGATGTCATTTACCCACAGCGCCCCCGTTAGGGAGACCCTGGAGAGAAATACATTCAGCACTTCATTCATTATGCTCCGCAGTCAGCTGTCATCTGTGTACTCACACCTACATGCACCTCAAGCCGGCATCATAACTTTGCACTCGCAACGGACACGTGTCATCACATGTCACCGACGCAGTCAGGGTTACACGTTTAATTCCCACTGGGACTACCCAGCACTCAAAGCACACTTAAAAAAAAGAAAGAAAATGTGCGTGTGTGTAGGAGGGGAGTGGGGGGGTAATACAGTAAAGACGCACGGCTCTCAACCCGCCAGAATGAATGATAAACGTCAATTACTCAAGAACATAATAAAGATAATATTCATTATCTTATATCTTATCTTATATTAATTTAATATTCAAGGCTTTTAAAATAAGAAATAGTAAAGAAAACCGATGGTTATACTGTCAGATGTCAGTTTAGCAATTTAGTTCTTGAAATTTGTCAGATTTATATTAAAGGACATTCAATGAAGTTCATTCAAATTCACTGTCAACTATGTTGCGCATCTACTACCTATCACCGAACTGCAAAGATTATTCACTTCCTTCTAAATGCTTGTCGACGTGTACAATAATATTACAGACTGAGCATTTGTCTGTGCCACAGAGCAACCGCATCTCATTCTCCACACACAAGAACACACACACACACACACACACACACACACACACACACACACACACACACACACACACACACACACACACACACACACACACACACACACACACACACACACACACACACACACACACACACACACACACACACACACACACACACACACATCCTTTTGTTTTATATCTCGATTCCCCATCTCACGCCACTCATCTGCGCAGCTCCACGCTGCAGACAATAAAAGGCGGAAGGCGGTGGAAGGATGGAGAGGAGGATGCGACTCTCCTGTGACAATAAACATGTGAAACAAACACCCGGGTGTGCGGCGGTCGGGTTTCGCAGCCGTGACGACAATGAGCGCGAGGCAGAGGGCCGTAATTGGAGCCTGAATAAAATACTGTAAAAAGGGACGGTCACAGTGAGAACTTTGTGGAGTCCTTCTCAATGTGTGTGTGTGTGTGTGTGTGTGTGTGTGTGTGTGTGTGTGTGTGTGTGTTGTGGTGCACACGCACACATGCATGAATGTATATGAACAGTACATGCAAATACACAAAGAATCTGCACAAGACAGGGTAATTGGACACCTCGGGATAACCAGTCATATGCTGTTGACTTACGTTGTCAACACAGTTCTGGGAATCCCCTGGACAACAAGTACCACCGCACCTCCAAACATTCGTAAATGTACATGACGGCTTCTCGGTTCAACTATAATAAATACTCGTAGATTTACATATCCATTGCTCGTATTACTTTGTACACTGGCTCCCTCCCTCCCGAAACATGTCACAGAAATGCTTCCCACGCAAAGAAAAGAAAGAAAAGAAAGAAAGAAAAGCGAGAGAATGGTCAGACGTGACTTAAAGTGCACAGAAAAAAATGAATAAATAGGCAGCTGAGGAGGAATGTGAAAATGTGACAGCGGATGTAATATCGAGTATCGGTACGGTGTGTGTGGAAAAACATTACTCTGGCCTCTATTACTATTTTACCCCCTCGTACTCGTCTTGTCTGTCTCACCTGAGCTAAAGGTCCTGGGAACAACACGCTTACTCCTGCGTTGAGTGACAGCTCATGGCCCCGAGGCAGCGGGCTCCGCCTCCAGGTGAGGTCCGGGCGTCTCGAGTTTCCATCTTAAGCACCCCCCCTCCCTCCCCCCACCCCCCTTATTCATCTCCTGCTTTCGCCTCCTTTCCGTCATGTTATCGCAACGCACCTAAAGGCTCACCTCACAAAAACCGATGCACATGAATGCAAAGTTTTGCATAGAAAGCGTAGAAAGCATAAATACACAGAACAGTGAGTCAAACACATTCACACACATAGAGACACATTGAGCGGGCATGATCTGTGTGTGTGTGTGTGTGTGTGTGTGTGTGTGTGTGTGTGTGTGTGTGTGTGTGTGTGTGTGTGTGTGTGTGTGTGTGTGTGCAGAGCCTGAGGTCGTGGGGATTCTATTGCATGAACGCTTCCTTACCCAGGTGAAAAAGTAAGAGAGAGGCTGTGTCCACACCTCCCAATAAATCACGAGAATGAGGTCGCACTGCAATTACCTGGTTGTTATCCTATTTGTATTGAGGATAACATGCATGAGCACTGAATGAGTTGTCAGTCTTGTACTACAACATAGTTACAACACATTAAGTGGATATTCAACCACTAATTATGAAAATATGAGTTAATGGTGGAATTCTCTAACTTGGAAGCATGCAGGAAGCCTTAAACTATTTTTATTCGTACAGGCATTTGCAAGAAAAGTTGTCAGACTTCACCCAAAAGAGCTTTTGAGTGAACCCGTTTCCATAAAAAATATATAGTTACATCAACCATGTACAGTGATGATTCGTGTTAGCGCTGCAATGCCTTCAATGCAAGCCCCAAAGTGACGATTGGTCCGGCTGCCAGACTGTTTACAGTCAAAGCAAAGAAATGAGTGTGTACGAGGCCAGCTGCCCTTAGTCTTTAATCTGGGTTTGTACATCAGTCTATCTGGAATGATGCAGCACTGGTTGAGAGAAAGAAAAGAGAGAGAAGGATGGATCGTGGTCCATGCCTACTACTCATTATTCATAATTCCTGTCATATTCATGGTATGTGTTGTAACTCTGTAACTTTGTTCATTCTGTACACATGACATCTATTGCATCTGTCCATCCGGTAAGAGGGATCCTCCTCTGTTGCTCTCCTGAAGGTTTCTTCCCTTTTTTTTTACCCTGTGAAAGGTATTTTTAGCTATTTTTTGTGGGGATTTTCCTGATCTGGGACAGGGATGTCGTATATGTACATATTGTAAAGCCCTCTGAGGCAAATTTGTAATTTTGGGATATACAAAATAAACTGAATTGAAAAGAAGTTGGATTACATGTGTTTTTGTAGGGTAGGCTCGGGTGAGGGGGTGTGTCCTTTTCTTTCAGCCAATCAGAGAGTCTCGGGCACTCTGGTAAAAGGTACAGAGCGTAGAGGCCGGAGGGACTTTTAAAATGAGCTATGAGAAAATAAAACAAAAGGAGACAGGGATAATGCTCTCAGCCATTTAAATGAACGTGCAAAAAAAATGAGGTCCGAAAATGTGTAAATTGAAACGGCTGCACTTCGAAACCATTCATTTCCTGGGTATCTGGGTAAATATTATGAACTCTACTACAGAATACTGAGCACACTATACATCATAACTCACACAAGCCAAGCTTGAGCTCACTTTTACTCCACTACCAACATATTTAGTTGGAGAATTATAGTCTATGCAATTGCGTGTGTGTGTGTGTGTGTGTCAATTAAATTAAATTCAATGTCAATGTACATTTTTTATAATACGTTTATTTTGTAGGCATGTTTTGCATGTCCCCTGCACAGTCATTTATTATTTATTCATTCATTCACCAGGCGTTGCCCAATGCCAATGTATGCCATGATTTGCCTCACATCGCTTTTTTCATTATGTTATGTTGAGGTCGCACTGCAATTACCTGGTTGTTATCCTATTTGTATTGAGGATAACATGCATGAGCACTGAATGAGTTGTCAGTCTTGTACTACAACATAGTTACAACACATTAAGTGGATATTCAACCACTAATTATGAAAATATGAGTTAATGGTGGAATTCTCTAACTTGGAAGCATGCAGGAAGCCTTAAACTATTTTTATTCGTACAGGCATTTGCAAGAAAAGTTGTCAGACTTCACCCAAAAGAGCTTTTGAGTGAACCCGTTTCCATAAAAAATATATAGTTACATCAACCATGTACAGTGATGATTCGTGTTAGCGCTGCAATGCCTTCAATGCAAGCCCCAAAGTGACGATTGGTCCGGCTGCCAGACTGTTTACAGTCAAAGCAAAGAAATGAGTGTGTACGAGGCCAGCTGCCCTTAGTCTTTAATCTGGGTTTGTACATCAGTCTATCTGGAATGATGCAGCACTGGTTGAGAGAAAGAAAAGAGAGAGAAGGATGGATCGTGGTCCATGCCTACTACTCATTATTCATAATTCCTGTCATATTCATGGTATGTGTTGTAACTCTGTAACTTTGTTCATTCTGTACACATGACATCTATTGCATCTGTCCATCCGGTAAGAGGGATCCTCCTCTGTTGCTCTCCTGAAGGTTTCTTCCCTTTTTTTTTACCCTGTGAAAGGTATTTTTAGCTATTTTTTGTGGGGATTTTCCTGATCTGGGACAGGGATGTCGTATATGTACATATTGTAAAGCCCTCTGAGGCAAATTTGTAATTTTGGGATATACAAAATAAACTGAATTGAAAAGAAGTTGGATTACATGTGTTTTTGTAGGGTAGGCTCGGGTGAGGGGGTGTGTCCTTTTCTTTCAGCCAATCAGAGAGTCTCGGGCACTCTGGTAAAAGGTGCAGAGCGTAGAGGCCGGAGGGACTTTTAAAATGAGCTATGAGAAAATAAAACAAAAGGAGACAGGGATAATGCTCTCAGCCATTTAAATGAACGTGCAAAAAAAATGAGGTCCGAAAATGTGTAAATTGAAACGGCTGCACTTCGAAACCATTCATTTCCTGGGTATCTGGGTAAATATTATGAACTCTACTACAGAATACTGAGCACACTATACATCATAACTCACACAAGCCAAGCTTGAGCTCACTTTTACTCCACTACCAACATATTTAGTTGGAGAATTATAGTCTATGCAATTGCGTGTGTGTGTGTGTGTGTGTCAATTAAATTAAATTCAATGTCAATGTACATTTTTTATAATACGTTTATTTTGTAGGCATGTTTTGCATGTCCCCTGCACAGTCATTTATTATTTATTCATTCATTCACCAGGCGTTGCCCAATGCCAATGTATGCCATGATTTGCCTCACATCGCTTTTTCATTATGTTATGTTGCCACTCACTGCGCGCGTGTTTGTACATGAATCACGTCAGTCATCAGGAACATTGAATTACAACCTCTCGCGGTGCCTTTATTTTTGTCTATTCACACAAAGCTCCGCTTTCAGACTTCTCCTTCTGTCATCTACTCCACTGCGCCTGAAGTACACACATTTAAGACGAGTGGCGTCCTGGAAATGCATCAGAAATGTAAAACAAACCCAAACCTCACAAGTGTGAACGAGGTGTTCTATAATTACCCTCTATTAAAGGATAATTAGTTGTGTCACGCAGTACTTTTGTGTCATTCCTTTTGACAATAATAACATTGTACTCATTAAGTGTAGCGCTTGACATATATGACATTAAGTCACTTTCTGGGATCCGTAAACACAGCAGCCATTATTTTCAGCCCGTATGCGAGTCAGTTATCTGGCCCTGTTCCCATCAGAAGTGTTAGAAACGAAGGCCAAAGCGACGCAAGTTAGACAAAAGCGCTGTAAAGTATTTTTCCTTTAAGATGCATATCTCAGTTAGTGTTTGTGTGTCAATGGCAAGCTGACACACAGAAAGAAGAACCAACATTTAGCCCTTCAAACACCAATTTATGATGCAAGACAAGGTTTTGACAATACATCCAAGCCCACTCCCATTCCTACTGCCCACCACGGTCAGCCACCCCATATCCGTACACACACACACACACCTGCCTAAAGAAACCTTTAACTGACTAAATGTGTCACTGTCATAATTAAGAGAAGCATTAGGATCGATCTCCATCTCTCTCTTTCATGATAGAAGGTAACTAGATGGATTCCTCTCCTCGCTACCTGCCAGCTGGCCAGACAGAAGCAGAGACTTCTGGAATAGATTTATGTGTAGTAGTGGCTCTAAATTGGCCCCACATCAGGATGGCCTCTCACTCAAGTAATAATAATGACGGTTCCTGTTTGAGTGTGTGTGCAGGATTCTGGCAGCCTTTACATGTCTGGCTTGCCCTCTCTGAGCTGTTCTCCATCAGCAATACCACACACACACACACACACACACACCTCCTCCTCCTCCTCCTCCTCCTCATCATCATCCCCACTTGGCTCTGCATGAACCGACCGCAACACAAAGAGGCTCAGGAGATAGAGCGTGATGACTAAAACTCATTCTCATTCATCACTCTCTTTTCAACTCTCTCTCCCCTCTTTACTCGTCCATCATGAATACCACTGGTGCGAGTACAAATCTATTCCCCCCCCCCCATCATGTCCTCTCGCATGCACACTAAAATAGTCATTTCAATGCCTGTCTAAACAATTCCTTTTCATGTCTGAGGCGAGCCGGTTGATACTCAGTATGCCGTGCCGGTATTAAAAGAGTACACAAAGAGGTGTTTATCTGGTAGACACGGGATGGTTTGAAGCACACCGACAATGTGCTTACACTAACAACAGGCCTTTTTTTTTTTTTTTTTTTTTTTTCAAATAAACCACAGCTAACAAGTGCAAAACTGTCCTGCTGACAAGGATCTGCACTACAGTTACACATCACGCAGGCTTCAAGGCCATTTACTAATATTATATCAGATAAAATCACATACGAATGCAACGATTTCACAGGATGAGGGATTAAGAGGATTTCAAAACACCGCACGTTGTGAAACATTATGCAACGACCAGCCGTGTTTGCTCACTGTGAGGCCATCTGCATTCAAATGAAATATAAAGCCTTGTTTGCAGCACCGCGTTCATGTCCGAGGTTGCGTTTGAGGTCAAATGTGTGGACGTCGTGTTGGCAGTTGCTCTCCCCCTAACGCGACAATTAAAATATATATTATTTATGTATATATATATATTTTCACTTGCACAGTACAGAAGTGCCATACACTTCACTGTATTTTGAAACCTACTTGTTGGCTTGTTTCAGAATGAGACGAGTCAAGTGAGAGCCTTTGAGAGTTCCCTCTCCTCTCATCATTGATTCCTATTTTCTACTTTTGCTCTTGCTGACTTTCATTCTTCCGTATCATCGCTCTCTTGACGTTATGCGGTTTTCGCTCCTTGAAGTAAACCCAGACGTTAACAGAAGCGTCACTGAGACCGTGAGAGAGAAAAAAAAAAACCCGTTAACAACGGTTCACGATCTGCTGCTGTGATCGCAGCCCGGTAGCTTTGGAAGTGGTTTGTGGAACAGCATCAACAACAACAAAAGGGGAACATGGTCCAAGACTTGATGAAAAAGGGTTCAGGTGTGAGATCCACTGCTTATGCAAATAGATAGTGGAATCTGATTCAGGGTGGTTGAAGGTCCAGCAGAAATGGACCATCGTGCCAGCTGCAAGGACGCAAACACCGTCTCGCATCTACTGTAACACGACTATAGGAAACGCAATTTGATATAGCGCGTGTGTGCAAACACACACACGAATACATAACGCACTTACTGGGAAATACTGTCAAAGAACATCAGAGCAAACCTGAAGAATGCAAGAGTGGACTGATCATCTCTCACACACACACACACAGTAACTCTAGTTGGTTTTCCAGTGGAGTAGAAATATCATTATACCGTTAACTGTACATTACAAATGGGCTGCCAACTGTCTCTGGAGTACCACATGACCACCGTTGCCTCCTACGATTGGCTGGCTGGCAGAACGGCAAGAGTATCGGGTTAGCGATTGATTGGGTGACGTTTGGTGGAACAGATGGAAGAGAGAGGAAGTTTATCCCCAGGAAACCACACCGAACCATTGGGTTTTTCCAGAGGCAGGTGAGGTGGGCGCGCGCGCACACACACACGCGCACACACACACACACACACAGTCTCTCTAACAAGACAAGTCCTGAACCTACACTTTTCTCTCTCTCTCTCTCTCTCTCTCTCTGGCTCAGGCCCTTCCTGGCTCACTCTCCAGCCCTCACAGGCTATTTGGCTCGGCATAGATCTTCATTATGTTTAATTACCTTCTCAGGTTTCACTGGAATGAATGCACATGTGAGTTACTTGGGGGGGGGGGGGGCATTCTTTTCCTTTCCTGATTCTAAAGCCATTTTTTATCTGCCTAAGAGGTGCAATAAATCAATAAAAGACAAAACGCAGAACTGACACACTTTTCCATTGCAAGATTAATATTGGAAGCAAGCTGAAAAATCGGACTGTAAGTTACACAAGATTCATGTTGTTACTGGCTGACCAGAGAAAACATGGTAATATTGAATACCCGGTTTCAATGAACAAGAATATTGTTCGGTAGAAAGCAAGAAATCTCCCAAGAAATTTGATATGTATTAGCAAGGACACACATCCATGTAGCTGTAAAGTAGTGAATCTACCGAGGAGACCCATTTTCTGCTATTGCAGTCAAACTACAAAAAAATGGCACATTTAAGGCATTTGCCTCACAACATGACACGCATCCCAAAGTACCCAATGTCTTTGTATTAAAGGGATATATAAGTTCAAACTGATTTCAACTGCATTCCCGATGTTTACAAAGATGTTTGCTTGTGAGGATAGTGATGGCCATCTCGTGCTTTACATTCTCCCCTCCTAATTCAAAAACACTTTAACAAGTCGAGATGGATAATTGCGGAGAGGAATTTCATACAGACATACATGCTGACAGTGTCAAAATAATGGATGTACTCTCTGTACTGCCTCCTCGTAAAAAAAAAAGAAGAGAAACCGTGTGCACGTTTGAAGGCCATCCAGTATCTGGACCCACTTTACTGCGGAACATCAAGGACAGCATGTATTTTTTTGGGGGGGGGTCAATTGATCAACCCCAGTGGAAATGCCAATAGAAGATGAGAGTCCCCGTATGAATGATTGAAAGCAAGTTGACTGTAAAATGACTGAAAAAGAACAGAAGTGTTCGGTAAATGTGTTGCTGGTTGAAAAGGCATCGGCGATCATGATATTGTATGATATTGTATATTGATATTGTTTCCGAGGTTGCTGTGTCAAAAAAGCTTGAAAAGAAAAAAAGCTTGAAAAGAAAAAGAGCTTGAAAAGCTTGAAAAGAAAATCCATCTGCATGGCAATCCTCTCTGGGTTCATTCAACAACCCCCCATTTTCCCTAAAGGAAAATAAATTGTAAAATATTTCTCCATCATTACACGGGAACCCAAATGGGGGAAAAATAAACAAAAAGCGACTGGAAATCGCCTCGGGGGGCAAACAGCTCAACAAACTCTTTGTGGAATATTCGTGTTGCTGGTGCCTCTCACGCTCTAAAAATAACTGAATTGGCGCTTTTGGAGAAGCCTGTGACTTCTTGGGTCGTACCCCATATAAGTGCAATATAATACTCTTTCTTTTTTGGAATACTACCATTTCCCCTTTAAATGTACAATTACTTACACCACAACAGTGTGCCACGTTGTATTTGGTTTCATTGCTATTTTTTCGCCGCATGGCTTGACACTTCTCCAAAATACCAACATGCAGACACCAGCTACTTCATTTCACCTGCTACAGCGGAGATGATGTGCCAGTCCAGCAACCGACCTCTCATCGGCCTCCCGCCCGCAAACGCTGCCTAGAAATGTTCAATGGGGCACCGAGTCAGACCTTGAGCACCACGGCATGGGGCTGAACCCCCCCCCAGTATCTGAGCTGGGTGGGCGTGGCTTTATCCACTGCGAGGTCCATTCAGTCTGCTACCAGCTACAACTTGAAGCTACTTAAGCATCTATCAGATTGCTAAAATAGGATACATTGTGAAATAGTCCTGTACAATACAATAGTTAGTCTGCTACCATAGATAATATAATCGCTGGAAGATTGCTAACGTACCTTAAGATCAGAGTGAACCTAC
Organism: Cyclopterus lumpus; assembly: GCF_009769545.1. NCBI lineage: Eukaryota > Metazoa > Chordata > Actinopteri > Perciformes > Cyclopteridae > Cyclopterus > Cyclopterus lumpus. The sequence goes on along the minus strand of NC_046980.1, from coordinate 6,600,562 downwards.
ACATTTAAACTACTTCATTCCTGCAAGGTGAATACAAATCTAATCTCGAGCGAGCCTGTTAGCTTGTCAGCGATAGCACTGTGAGCGATGGGCTTTCTGGTCTAAAAATGTACCCCTCCTGGACCACGATTGTTGTGTGCGCTGCCCACTGTGTTGAATTCTGCTTCTGCTTCAGAGACCTGTGGAGGTTTCCAAAATGTCCCACGAAATGCCCTGCTGCTGTGGGCACGCCAAATATCGCTCGCCAGGTAACAATACGCATCTGCGCTGTCGGTGCCCGTACAGGCTCACAGTTGGGGGGTGGTGTTTTTGTGTGTCCTTCTGCAAGATGGAGGGGGGTTAAACTGGATGAAAACAGCTCATTTCAGTGCACCTGGGCAGGTAAAGAAAACAGAGAAATCAATGATGGATTGGGAAAAAATAATAATGGAAGAGAATCTGTCCAATTGTTTCTTAGGGCCGCAGCAGTTTGACTCAACACCCGCTCTCCATCCCGCTTGCCAGAAATCACAATGATTTGTTTTAAAATGTAAGACAAGGGAAAATGATTTCCAAAATTACCTGAAGTTTCTCCAGCCAGTAAGGTGATGATGCTGTGCTGTACTGCATGCGGGGAAGAGGAGGGGTTTAAGCATCCTTTGAGGGACATTGATGCCTCCTCACTAAGTTACTAGTTTTGGAGGGCAGGGCCGGATGGGCATTATGAGCTTGATCATTAAGGGGTTGATTTAGGATGTCACATGTTTAATAAACCTCAATACAAGCTACACTGCATTTGTTGTGTGAATGGAAACTGGAAATTGAAGTTTACGGTTATTCTAATGGGGGGAACATACCAACGAAGTCCACCTTTTGAAAAACAAATGACTATTTTCCCTTCAACTCAAATGTAATGGTAACATGCATTTGACCAAACTGCACTGCAGAGTGTAAAATGTACTAATTACAGAAGGTGTGAAAAAGACCACGATTTGCCATCAATTAGACTTCAGAGCCTTCCTAAAGTGTTTAGTTCCTCTCGCAAGTGCATTAAAAAATAATAGCTAGTGGGAATTGACAAAATAATTTTCTCTGGGTTTATTATCTGTGCTCCCCTAAAAGGTGCGCCACACCCTTCAGATTTTTTGACTGCAGGTTAAATCCATGTTCAGGAAGCACTACTTTGGTAGCCAAATCCATGTGTAATCTGTGTCAAGGAAATTGCTCCCGTGTGTGTCAATGCTACTGACAGAACTATTAGGCCTCGGTATTAATGGCTTGCTGAAACACACAGCTAAACAAACAACTGCCACAGCTAGCTTACCCCGTCTTTGCCCTGAGGGGTCTACACGGGGCTGGCCTGGAATACAGAACCAATACAAATACTGCTAATTAGGTTACAAAATAAATCAAAGTAAAATAAACTCAATCTAAGTAATGGTTTGTGACTCGGCCTCTTAAATTGATAACACTCAAGATACTGTAACAGGAATAATCATTCACCAGCACTGGGTGGTCAATAAGCATTTAATGCCAGTGAAACGGATGAACCATGAAGACATTGGAATATATCAAACATACAGTTTAGTGACTAAAGATACATTCTATGTAATTAGCTGAAACTCCAACAACCTGTTAGCTCTTCCAGTTATGCAAAGGCGTAATTAGTATTATAGATATATATGATGTATTGCACAAGGCCATCGTATTGCACGATCCTAGCGGCTAGAACATCAGTAATTGTCTAGCTGTCAATATGGAAAATTAATAATGAAAATAATTATTTTCCCCCGAAAAGAGGAAAAGAAAAAATAGGCCATAAAAACCAGCGTCAAAATGCAAAAAACAGAAGAATATTCCGAAACTTAACTGTTGTTTAAGCGAATTGCCCCTAAGCGCCAGCTTCCTTCCTCCCCCTCCCCCTCTCCGACACAAGGTTGCTATGGTCTCAGACCGGGTTCCCTGTGGGATGAACATGAGATATGCCGATGAGATATGCTCATACGCTCTCTGTATATATGTGTATGCATATCAGCGGGGGGAATGGAGGCCGTGTGCCTGGCCACTATATGTGACTGTGTATGCTATAAGTCTGTGCGTTTGTGTGTGTGTGTGTGTGGGAGAGAGATCCCACCAGCGATCCATATTGGATGTGTATAAAGACTTTGCCTATATTAAGTCCCCAGAGGTGGCGGCCTAACTCAAACATTCAGCTGTCAATCACGATAAGCCACCAAGCACGGTCATGACCCGGGAACAGGAAGAGGCCCTGTTGTCCCTGAACAGGTCTTACTGTGCTACTCTGGAGGGAGTCGTGTATACCGAGATGTATCCGTGTGTTTAACTTACTATTCAGTATAATTGTGGGAGTTCATCATAAGTGGTGGACTTGTTGCATCTGACTTCTATGGCAACCTTCAATACCACTGCTAACAATGGTGAATGCGATGGAGAAAGAACTGTTTCTGTAGAATGTGCTCAAAACTCCACTTTACATGTTATTGGTGGAATACTCCACTTATTGAAATCAGCCACGCACTGTCATTTTTACAAAACCCAAGATCAGAGCAAAGTAAAAAAAATATTCTTGGTATTCTCTGATCTTCTGTTAAATAAGGACGCGTCCCGACACGCCGAGTCGGTATCGTCCCTGACCTCGTCGTTCAGGTTAGGTATCGGCCGTGATGTAAGTGACCCGCGTTACGCAACAGTGTTGTTATAAAGTTCAGCGTTTCCGCCATCGGTTCTTTTCAATTCATTCAGGGCTGCAAGCTCTGTACTCTAGCGCCACAAAAATGTTGCCCTGGTTCAATGTTACCCAACATCACACACCTCCATGCAGCATTTCAACCTCGTAGGGCGAAGACTGTGAGAAGGGGGGGGGGACTTTTCCTTAAACCGACCAACAGTCAGAGCTGTTGAGCTGCTGGTCGGAGGTGAACACTATGTTCAATGATTTCCACAGTGAAGTATGAAGATTACAACAACAACAAAAAACAGCAACCCCCCCCTCACCCCCTCACCCCTCACTCTTCCCCATGTTCACACCGGCATACCTGACAACTGGAACGTTACACTAGCCGTCTTTTCTCTTCCTGTTGCAGTCTCACTTGCTCTCGGGACTTATCAATTATTTTGTTCTCCTCTTTTTTGCTTCGCGGTCCGTCTCTACTGCGGTAAAAGGGTCCAAAGGTTAAAAAAAAAACTAACTAAATATATAAATCAAAATATTACTTTCCATATTCTATGTATGAGAGTGTGGAGGAAGGCTGGAGGACACCTGGCACCTATTTAAATATTTACCCAGGCAGGAATCACTGCTGCGGGGACATTTCTCTCCACCGTTGCCTGCTTTTCCACTCTCCACATTCAAGAACACTTAATACTGATTAATACAAACACACAGTCTTAATGCATTACCCACTTTGTGGAGATAAGTGGCAAAGCTGCCGGAGACTGGGGATTTGGGAGTGACGTCGTGGTTGTCTAAAACGACCTGAGGAAGGGGAGGGCGAGAGGAGGAGGACACACAGAAGAAGAAGAAGAAGTACATTTTGCAAGCTACTAATCAGACGATGGCACATTCACTGCCATCATGAGCTATATTGGTGAGGTGTGATGCTACAGCATCATCCCTCTGGATACGTGGATTGTTAAAATGTGTGTTGTGTGATGCTGTGAGATAGTTTAATTAGACAAGAGCATCCTGCAAAAGGCTAATTCAATGAGTAATAAGGACAATTCTTCTTCTCCGTCAGTATTTGTGCGTCGGCTTCTTTGAGTGTCCTGGTGTGTGATGAAGTATGTGAAAGGTTGACGGAGGGAGTGTGAGAAAAGGAACAGACCGAGAGACAAAAACACATGTACTGTGTGTTTGTCTCTGAGCCAGTGAGTGAAATATACGGGCTGAAGAGAGTGTGTGTGTGTGTGTCCTGGCACGTGTGAGGTGGTGTGTGGGCGTCGAGAGGGAAAGCTCATAAAACCCATGATCACACTGATGAGGTCACGGGGAGTGAAACCGGAGAAAGCCTTTCATTTCCTGTCTCATTCCATCCCTCTCTCTACCTCCATTCATCCATCTCTCCTCCACACGTTCTGCCTACACGTCCATTTTTGTTTTTCACCACCGATGCCAAAGGCCAAAGCCTCTCTCACTCTCTGCTTATCTGGAATGTTTCAGTGACACCCAACACTGGAAAATAAGAATATGAGTGAGTCTTCTTTTTTTTTTTTTAAGTGACCGATGTTTGCGTTCAGCACAACACATTCTTGGTTCTCACATTTAAACTCTTCTCTCTAGTGTTTGTGTATTTCTTATAACCATATAGTCACAATTTCAGTATAACAAAAATGCTTTCAAAGTAACCACATGCCGTTCATTATTGATCTGAAAAGTGAAAAACCCACACACATACATACACAAAGCAAAAATAGTAGATTTATGGGAACAGATGTTTGAAATACAGACCAAAATAAAGAATTTTTTTTAAAGAATTGTTCATATTTTTCATGGCAATGCAGTCACCTGCAAAAATGTTCAGCGAATGGAAGATTAAAAAAAAAGACTCTTAAAGACGGAACTGCTCCGAAATATGAATGTATTTTTAAGGTGGACGTGCATTGCAAAAACTCTCGAAATGCGTTAGACGTTTACAGACGAGATGTTGACCAGTTCCAGTCAACAGAGAGCTGCTGGCAGGAAGGAAGCTACTGGGAGGAAAGTGAGTCCGTCGCCAGCTGTTGGGAGTCAACATGCGAGAAACAATCTTTGATATTACCGTCAGTGCAAACGTGTGTTGACCACAGAGATCAACATCTGCATGATGTCGGTGGCTAACCTGCAGCTATGTTCATGTGTTGGAAGGAGAAACCAGCACAAACCATTGCAATCACAGATCATAGTCGTGGAACAACACGAAGGAAAGGGAACGGGAACGTGTTGACAGCACATGCACCTGAGGAAAGGACACTGTGGCTAGAGATGTGCAGTAAGACATCATATAATATAATGCTGTGTATAATTAATGAAAAAAAAGGTTATATAATATAGCATCTGATACCTAAAGCAGCCATGTGACAGTATCAATAATTCCTGACACTGACAGCACCGTACCTTTTTGTTGTTGTTGTTGATAGTTCTGCTCCAATACTCGCATACCTCCCTGGATGTGTACAAGCTTAGATGTGGAGAACAGTATTAAAACAGATTATTGTAGTTTATACCAATTTCAGAAAAAACTATTATTTTTTTTTTTTTTAACAGCAGAAAGAAAAATAATCAATATGGTGTTTAGCCTGCGCTGCACTGACTTGTGCAATTGGTTGTACAGTAATAAGCGCCGCAGCCTTTGAGGGATTGCTCACAGTGCCTCAGACTTCCACTTTGACAGGTGGTGTGAGAAATCAGAGCTCGATGCATTTACTAGCTGTAAGAATCATTCTGTCCAGAAAGTTACAATTATTTCGCATCCACCTGTGTGTCTCTGTGGCTAGAGCTTGAACACAAGAATGAGGGAAGAGAGAGCAATAAAAGTGTCCCCGCATGTGCACTTGGGACACTTTTATTTGTTAACGTGACTTCTAAAAAGCCTTGAAATTATGAGACAACAAATAGCTTGCCATCAATTTACTTCACATATCACCGGAGCCTCCTCACTCCGTGACGCGACAGCTGTGGATCAGTGCAGCCCGCGGATAACGGGGAACTACACGACCTCCTCCCGCAGCCACCCTTCTTCTTATCACAGGCTCATTACCGGTCAGCGTCGGACAAGAACTCCGAGGGGCAGCGGTAGCCGGCTGCCAGATTGCCTGTCCCATCTGTGTGCTCACGTTTTAGCAGAGGGAGGAGAATTAAAGGCGGGGATAAGCGGGAGCGATGCTGGAGGGAAGCTGTGTCTACGCGTAGGAATACGCGCGTTGGCCATGACTAAAAACACTGAAGGCCGCGCCAGGCGACGCTGTGTGGCAACCAAAAACAAACGCGGGACAACAAAATGACAGATGGAGTTAACGTCAAATGAAATAAGGCATTTTGACGAGACGACGGAATCCTGTTTGAATGATGAGTGTGCAAAGAAAGAATAGAAGACAGTACGCAAAACGAGTGTGTGTGTGTGTGTGTGTGTGCGCGTGGTTCTCTCAGATCATCACTGAGCAAACTGCCACTTCTGATTAACCTTGATTGAACTTCTCTTTGCGTTTGTGTGTGTAGAATATATTCCATTTGTTCCCCAAAGGGGAGCTGGTGAAGCAGCGGCACTAACTGTGATTAGGTATTCAGTATAGAGTTCAGCACGAGGGACCTCAGGCTTTCTCAGAACCATATTTGATGTATCGTTTTTTTATTTATTCCAGTTTCATAAAAACAAACAAATTAGATAATGTGGATGGGGAGTCTGGGATTAATTTTGAAGCAGCTGATTAGTGTGCGTTTGTGTGCGTGTGTCCTGGGATAATTGTGTCTGGGACCATGCCTAAAAAGCCTTCAGGCTTTACTGCAGTCTGGGAGATAGAACTCCCCCCCCCCACCCCCCCTCCTCTTTTTCTCCTAGTCTCCATCCCCCCTTCCATCCCGTCTTCTCACATTTTCCTGTTGTCTGAAAGGAAAAACCTGTTTTTTAACTGGTGTCTTTCCTCTTTCCATCACTCAACACATCCGCGCCTCTATTTCTCCCACCTTCCTTTTTTATTTTCCCCCGCTTCATGCCATCCTCCATACTTTTCAATTATCATCCATGCCGCTCTCCCGTCCAGTGAGCATACGATCACATGCTGCATATGTTGAGAAAATATACATCACGTGCATAAGTTATACAGGTATATCTTTAATGTCCAAATCTCTGTCACACTGTCTTTTTGACAGTTTGAAATCCGTTTAAGATTACATGTTCCTCAGTTGTTGTTGTTTTTTTCTTCCAGTGTCCACAAACACTGTAAACAACGTCTGCTTTAAATAAAGATACAAACAAGTGTCTCGACAAACTAGTACAAAGCGGCACTAAACAATGCATGAGGAATGCAAACAATATGTGAATAGTATTGAAGTAGTTATATTTTCAGAAAGATTGTGTGCGAATAATTCTGGGATACCTCTCAATAAGCCGTCAGAGCTTCTCCAAGTCTTCTCTCCAGACCAGCAGACGGCAGTGTGTGCAGGAAGTCGATGGCTTCCCTTGAATCAGGCAATCGGGGTTAAATGTTCAAGTACCTGCTCCCAGAGACGCACAAGGAGCATAAAGAGGCTGAGAATACTTCCATTGCTACCTGAGTAAACGACTTCAGGGGAAAGGAAAGTCTCCCAGCAATTAACAGAACTGTGAGAAAGTTTGGCTTGAATTTATCTCACTGGACTTGTAACAGTCATCCGGAGATGAATTATTATTTGATTTGAACATTTTTTTGTTGAAGAGAACGTAGAAAGTGCATTTTTAAAAGTAATGCTGACATTGATTGAATGTGTGTTATTACGCTATTAAAGTAATTCCTAAAGATACACTTAACAGTTTGCCTGCTAAGATTTATCCGTTTATGAGAACCATATCAGTTCTCATCCACAGTTACGGTCAACACCATGAAACAACAAACTTCTGAGTATCCGTTGTGATAAATCCAAACACAGTGCATTCATTATGGGAGTCAAGTGACTATTGCAGGATCCTGATCAAGTCCAGCCCGATCCGTCCCCTCTGAAGGTCCACATTCAGAACCCGGACCTCCACCCGCTCCCCAGGTCCCAGCGCGAGGCTGCGGCGCCGCTGGTTCACAGGCAGTTTGTTCAGGGTGATGTTGCTCTTGTGGATGAGGCCCGCGCGGCCAACGCCGATATCTACAAAAGCCCCGAACAGAGCTGTGTTGTCCACCCGGCCCGTCAGCACCGCGCCCACCCGCAGATCGCTCATCGACACAATGCCTCGCTTAAAGTCCGCTTGCCCAAAATCTGAGGATGGAGATAAAAAAGAAAAGAGAGAGAACATTAAAAAAAATAAAAAAGTGAGGTGGCTTGAAGCTAGAAGTGAGGAACAAGGGATCTATGACAAAATCAGGTACGGGTGGCAGCTGGCACAAATGCTTGGGGGGGAGAGACGGGAAAGGGGGATGCAGGAAAGTGAGGGGAGGGGGGGGGGGGGGGGGAGAAATGACAAACAGATATTACATTTCAAGCGGCAACCCGATACTTGTGTCCGCATACTTCCACATCTCTCAGCATTCTACGCGACCCTACTTTCCACTCGGCCTGTTCATGAGAGATATTTTTCCTTTCTGTAGCATTAACACAAACAAGGAAGGCTCGCCCCCAGGAAATAGTCCGGTCCAATTATCCTCCCCGCAGCACTGATTTCATGTGGTAGCCTCGGCCCATCTGTTTACTCAGCTGAGCGCTGGCTAGGAGGCCAAGCGTGGTGTGCTGCAACCGAATAGGGCCAACCTGAGCATGAACCTTGGAGCTGGGTTCCTTCATTTGAAGAAGTTAGCCAGCACTAACTGGGTATCCAGGCTTGACTTTGTTATCTCTCCGCACGGAGATGTATGAAAAGGAGAGTCTGGTACAAAAAGGCAAATGAAGTTAATTTGCATTAAAATCACCTGTCTGGAAATTGGACAACAATTGTACAAATATTTTAGAAACCCAGGTTCATTGAAGTTTGCACTCGTCCTTATTCTACATAAGAACAGACCAAGTCGCCCTCTGTTTCTTTATAAAGGGGGAGACTATTGAATCAGTGAATATGACACAAGTCAACATAAAACGTAGGTATCCAATAAATGAAGACTTAGCTTGACGTGATGCTACACACTCAATTATAGCAAACACTAATAATGTTTCTCACTTTTTCTTTTCTTTTCAATAGTGAGTAACATTTTCAAAATACCAGCTTTAATCAGAGGCGTTTACTTATATTTCCTCTTTAGCACTGAATAAGCTTTTTTTTAAATCTAACATATCATTCATTTGATTTACAGAAATTCTTCTAAAAATGGATTTGAGCTTCAGCCAAACGGTTGAAAATCGATGTGTGTACGTATTTATTGATATGTTCATGTGCACCTGAACTCAAGCGTTTGTGATTAGGAGAAAGACAGAGGTCTTTGTGTACATGTGTGCAAATATATTTAGTTGTACAGCACAGTGGAGCCATCACACCCTCTCAGAAACATACTTGTGTTGTTGGGCTACAGGGAGGAAGCCACAGCACTGTCAGATCCTATTAGGTTACACTGCCAAGACATGCCTAATATAATTTTTAAAAAAGGCACACGAAAAGACAGTGTGTGTCATAACTAGCAAACCAGTCAAAGAACTGGACCAATACACCTTCAACTCTGTACCAGTCAGTGGGGACCAATAAAGGACATTTAGAAGGAAAAGACGAAAGACTAAGAGAAGGTACTGTGACTGCCAGGTTGCAGACGTATGCAGTCTATTCATTTTTATATGGTTAAAAAACAATGATAGTTTTGTGTTCAGTGACACCGAATTTTGCAAAAATATATATGTAGTTATAGCAGATGTGTGACCTCAGATTCATGTCGTCACTTGGTAAGCATGGCCTGTCTTCTTACTTTGAGATGAGCTGCTCTTGTGATCTATGAAGCTGTCCCCGTTTCTACCTTCTGCTTATATCTGATCTTTGTTACTCCACTCACTAGTTACCTATTGGCCACCTTGTGGCTGTAATGTTTTCAATATTGTCATTAACGAATGTATATGGTTCGTATTTGTCTTTTTGTTTTTGTTTGTCTACTGAACATTTTATTTCTATGTTTTTTATGCAATCTGTCACTGTTTTGTATTGATTGTGATATCTGTTAGGACCCCCTCAAAAACAAGATGGTACATCGAACAATAAATCTTTTTTTTGTCACATTGAATAAATGTGGTGTGTGCATGTAAACATCGCTCAATTTCCTTTCGCAATCTGAAATATCAAACCATTCAGAAATGAGTGTAAATGACGTTGGATGAATATGGCATTTGTTCCTCTAGGAAACTTTTTCTTCGCGTCGTTAACCAGGTGTTTTGTGTGACTGGCAGGAGTCTTACTTTGTCTTATGTCAAACCCAGGAGGCTGCGTGAGGCCGTCCATGATGAGTTTGAGGGTCTCGGGTGTGGTGTCCAGTGTCTCGGCCAGTTTCTCGACACTGCTGGTCCCAACCTTGCTCTCCACACACTGTTTCAGGCCTGCACTCCCGATCTGGTCTGCACTCCCACCCACGAGGGACAAGAAGCTGAAAACAAGTGAAGTTTGTTAAAAAAAGAAAAAAGAAATATGAAAAATGCAGCGTGTGAAACTTAAACTATATTTTTGTATGTTTGGATATGCGCACACAAGTTCACGACAGGGTCTGTAAATGCAAAATGGTCCTCGTTGGGCCAAAGCACATGCAGCACCCACCCTGTCAGGCTGAATGAGAGGCCTGGGCCTGAGGGATGGAGTAACTGAGCAGGAAAAGAGGAGAGGGGGGGGGGGGGGGGGGGGGGGGGGGGGTATGGGGAAAGTGACGACAGACTGGGAAGAATGATTAGGAAAAGAAAAGTAGAACTGTCAAAAAGAAGAGAAACAAAAGCTGAGAAAAGCAAAGACGTAGGAAGTAGGGAGCGAAAAAGCTAAGCTAATGCAGGTAAAGTGAGAGGGAGCAGGGGGGGGGGAAAGAGGGGAGGCGGTAGAGGTGTGGGAGTAAATACACACAAAGCCAAGAGTTGCCGGGGCGAGGGCTTTCTGTTCTAGAGGCACACACAAGCACAAATGCACATTTATTTTACCCCCTATTAAATCAGGTAAATCCGCAGTGGGCTGTAAACACCCTGACACCTTGTCTCATGAAACTGCCTCCACTTTGCTCAGGTTGGACTGTTTGTCCATCTGTTCAGCGCCTGGAAAAATCTCCCCTGTATCACTTTATTCTAGCAGGATGTCCCACCTCCAAAATGTCTAGACAGTCAGTCAGGTTGCACCATTTAAAACTCACTGAGCCTGAGATTGGAATCAAAACTAATTAGCTAGTCCAGTAACACACTGGCATGAGAGCCAGAGTAGCAAACAGAGGTGATGGAAACGTTGTGAGTGTTGTGCGTCGTGTATATTTTATTTACAGCAGGGCACTTTTCACATCTAGTGCTGTATATGAACGCATTTGCCTCTATGCATGTGTTCATGTGTGGACCAGCTGGGTAGCGTCCTTGATGAATGTCGCTCACTGGCAGCCTGACGCCTAACAGACTCCGCAGCTGTCCCCTCCCCCTTACCATGATGGACAGAACAGGTGGACACACACACACACACACTCACACACACACACACAAAGTTGATTCATACACAGTGTTGTTCAGAAATCCTGGCAGCGACAGTGCGGATGTAACGGGACACGGCTTGTGTACAAACTATGTATGAGACAGCTGGGCGTGGAGAGGGCCCCGGCCAGCTAAGTCACCGTCTACCGTCCCGAAAAAGGGGAGAAGACAAGAGGAATCAATCCCTCAACACTCGCGAGCCGGATCGGTGCAAAAATAGTAGCCGAGTATGTGCCAGAAATGGCTTAGCGGTGAAAAAACAGCACCTTCGGACCCCGAAATGGATGCCTGTCCAACACTCGGCATCATGTCTCCTCGTCTCCCTGGGCTTCTTCACTTTCCAACCATATATCGCTTTACAGGAAAATGAATGCATGTTGGTGGCCGAGAGGTCTAAGGCGCATACCACAGCCCTCATGGTTTGAATCCAGCCTGGGACCTTTGGTGCAGGTCGTCTCTCTTCCTGGCCTCTTACTCACAATGTTTCCTGTCTTTCTCTCCCGGGTCGACATTTTCAAAAAAATGACCCCAAAAGGATCTGCAGCACTCACTAGAGTATCAAATGCAGCGCAGGAGGAAATATTTTCTCCCTAATGAAGTGTAACAAGCTTATGTCATAAGTCTCAGTTCTCATTTGATCATTTCTTACAGACATTTCGAAGAGAAACTTAGCGTTGACTGAACATTTTTTGAAAAATCCTTTTATGCCACTAGGACAACTTACAACGGGGTCGAACTGAAGGCTTTTCTCAACGGATACTCGCTGAACCTCAAACCATTCAGACATCAGACACACTTAAAAGAGGGTACACACATTTGGTCAGTTTGCAGACCATAATTAGGAGCATCCCTTCAACCTCCGAGTGAAAAACCATTGATGACGGAATGATAGATAGAGAGAGAGAGAGGAGAGAGGGCGAAAGCAGCCTGCATTCTGGCTCAAGACCGTACAACTGTTTTGGTGGGTGGTGAGTTCTACTTTCAGGTGTGCGTGTGTGTGTGTGTGTGTGTCTGTCTGTGTGTGTGTGTGAGTATGTCTGGGTTGCCCATCTCATTTTTCCAAGGGTGTGTGTTAGTATTTAAGGGGTACCAGGAGTCCAGAGGCCACCAGTGTTGGGTTCATACTCATGTAATTACTACCAACGCTGTGTGTGTGTGTGTGTGTGTGTGTGTGTGTGTGTGTGTGTGTGTGTGTGTGTGTGTGTGTGTGTGTACGTGTGTACACGTGAATATGGGGTTGGGTGGGCTAGGATATAGATTTTATCCAGGCGCACAGCAAGAACCCACTCTGTCTTGTATTATAGAAATATTGGGCCCCGACTGTTAAATATCGAAGTATGCATCATAAAGTGGAACCCCTCTGTCTCATATCACAGTAATATATTTCATGGAATGGAGCCAAGCACACACTGCTTCATTGACATTTTGATGTTAGATATTCCAACCAAGTAGATCCTCTACAACTTCCTCAACATAATTTACAGAAAAGTTGCATATCAATATTTACTTTAATGCAAACATATCTCACTGTAAAGGTGGATACATTGTGTGTGTGTGTGTGTGTGTGTTTATGTGTGTGTGTATATGTGTGTGTGTGTGTGTGTATATATGTGTGTGTGTGTGTATGTGTGGTGTGTGGTTACAGAAAGGGGTGATGTGGGGGCTGTGAGCAGTAATGGAAGATCCAGTTTCACTAATGTGATGAACATGATATTCCATATACACCATAAAGACACGCACGCACACACACACACGCGCGCGCACACACACACAGCATTCCTCCACAATCCTCCCCGTGTACCTCCCGCTTTTGTTGGTTGTAGGTGAGGATGTGAGAAGAGGAGTGAGGCATTTAATGATCCACGCAATTTAAAGTCTTTCACTGCGAGGGTTGAACGTTTCCAAATGTGCTAAGTAGTCACTTTAAAAAAGGAGAGAATCCCAAAATGTAACTATTTATTTTAAATTCTAAATTAAATGATCGTTTTCTATGAATGATTTTTTTTAAGCGGATGAATCAAAGTCGTGGTGTAGAACCCATGTGAGGAGCCGAATCAGGTTTTAGTTTAGTCTAATTTTTACTCTCTGATTTAAACTTCTAGGGAAGATGATTTTTTTCTTCCATTGCATCAAAACTACACCAGGCCATCTAAAAGTGCTGACATGCTCTTCTTGAGTCGTCATCAGACCTCATCCCCACAGACCATCGTCGTTAACATTTAAAGAGGGATGTGACATTCTGTGAAACCACAAGACACGTTTTGGGACGTTCTTTTTATAAAAAAAATAAATAAAAAAAAGGGTTCTCAAATGTTGCAAGGGTTTGTGAAACTGAGGCCATGGCAAAATATATGAGCAAGCAGGTGAGAAAATAATTTGCATTGAATTGAGTAAATTGCTAGACTGATTATAAAGATAGCAAAGGGTACAAGTCATTTTAAATGTTCCCACACGTCAAGAGATTTCTAGACACTAAATAAGACTTTTTAAAAGATGAAAGAAAACGTGTTTAAACTGTTAAAAAATGGTGGCGTTAAAAGTATAGATTTTATTTTTATTTTATTCACAAAAAGGTGGCAACATCTACAACACAAAAACGACAACACACTCTGCCAGGTGTGGGCTGTGTGTGATGACTGACGTTTAAGATGGCCCCATGCCTACAGCAATATTTGGGCACCTTACCGAGTTGTGATAACAAACACCACTGAGACAGAAAGATGGACAGACAGAGACAGAGAAAGAGAGAGAGCAAAAGAGACAGAGAGAGAGACAGACAGAGACAGAGAGAGTGAAAGAGACAGAGAGAGTGAGACAGATAGAACAAATGAGAGAGAGAGAGACAGGCAGAGAGAGAGACAGACAGAGAGAGAGCGAGAGAATGAAAACTGAAAATTAAGGAAACATGAGCTGTGGACTTGGGGGAAGAGAAGGTGTGCACATGTCCTGTGTGTGTGAGACAGAGAGGACCATTAAAAAGATAGAAAGAGAATAGAGGGTGTATTATAATAGCAGCGGGTGGTTATTTGTCTTTTTAAACCTCTGACCCCCAAACAGCTCTTTGATATCCTATACGATATGGCCTACTGCTGAACACACAGACACACAACCCCACAAACATACATGGTCACTTAGCTGAAGTAGGAAAGATAAGCAAAGGCAGTCACACAAGCGGCATCAATCCATCTTCACACATGAGACGCATCCACCTCACACACACATGCGCGGAGGCCATTAAAAGATGCATCGGCATGAGGGGAGCGATGCTTAAAGCCACTAGTGTCAGAACTTATGTAGACTAAACACAGTTGAGTGACTACAGCTGTAAGAGAGCGGGCTCTCTCTCTCTATGCCCCCCCCCCCCCCCCACTTCTCTCTCACACTCACAGGACAATACAAGCATTGGACAGATGTTCAATGTGCTTTTGATACCAGCATCGGCAGCACTAGCAATCATTTCTCACACGAGGACACACACACACACAAGTCACACCGACATACACAAGAGCCAACGCCTCCTCTCCGGTATCCAGTGTCTCTGTAAATCAAATCAGAATCCTCCACCACGATAACCAGCCCCATATGAGACGGTGTCAAAATCAACTCCATCTTAGCCCCGAAACATGCTTTGGTCAGTGGGGGTGTAGGCTGTGTGTGTGTTAGTAGTGTTTGTGTGTGCTGTACCTCTGTGCCACAGCGTAGGACTCTGGGTGTATACAGGTCTGGTCCAGGGGGTTAACCGAGGTTGGTATGGTGACGCAAGTCTTTTTTTTGCCCTTCTTAGCTGCTGGTTTCTCTGGGACAGGGTGAGGTGAAGATTTGGCGCTGTTTGGACAAGAAATGAAAGGTGTTGTAATTCAAGTCCAAGTCTTGCAACTTTGCATCAAAGAGTCGATTCACCAAATTATTTAAAAAAAACATATTTTGGTGGAATCCAGCCATGCAGGCGGTTTACTTAATATTTTCTTTGACTGAGATTCCTGCTTACGCTCCAATATAGTGGAGGCTAATTCATTTTGTTTGCGCCACTCACACTCTTGAAAGTGCCTTTATAAAAGGAAAAAAAAAGAAGTATTTATTCATCAGGATAACCCACATAAATAAATGTCAATATTTGTTAGTATCAGTTCACTTTATACTGAAACAGTGCCTTGAAAACTGTTTTTATAAAGACTCCTCTCCTTCCACACACCACCATAAAGGAATGACTCCTATATATATATATATATATATATATATATATATATATATATATATATATATATATATATATATATATATATATATATATATATATATTATAATAATACATACATACATATATATATATATATATATATATATATATATATATATACACATGTACAGTTTGCATACCTGTTTAGGGTTTGCGGGTTGATTCTAATGAAGCCGGCGCACTGCTGGAAGGTCTTGGGTCCCATGCCTTTGACCAGTTTGAGTTGCTCCCTGTTGATGAAGGGACCATTCTGCTCTCTCCACTCTGCAATACTTCGCGCTCTGCCAGCGTTCAGGCCTGCTACATGCCTGGGAAATACAACAATACATAAAAAACAACATTATCACATTTCAAATAAGTTTGCTTACGTCTGTATGTATATTTCTGAGGACTCGGTTCTATATTGGATGATAATGTGAGGAACAAGAGTCAAAAATAAAACTGGAGGAAACCAAAGTTAGAAAATGTGATGTCATATCAGTACACACGTCTGTGGCGTATGACATCACATCATCGGTAAACCATCATCGCATCGTTTGTTTCGCTTAGTCTGAAACCCACATGAGGTGCAAACATGTACTTTTAAAAGAAATATTTATAAAAAGCTGTTTTGTTCGTCTTTTTGGGAACATATTGTTTCTACATCTGGCCCCATATTTCTATTATATATATAAACAAGCAGAGCAGATTGTGCAGACTGTGACCTGGCATTTAACCAAGCAGGGGAAACACTCACAAGCCAATATTTAGTGAGTATATTTGTCCAGTTTTGGCCGAGCAATGCAGTGAGGCGATTTGAAACTCAATTAGGTCTGCTCTGTTAATGCCTACAGTGACTCACTCACACTAAAACACACGGCAATGTCAACACTCCACATAATACCTCAGTCATCAACACGTTGGTGTGTGTTTAATGTGTGTAGCATTACTTCTGGCAGGAATGGAAAAAGCTCACTTACAGAGCAGACTGGTAAACAGATGACCTGATGCCTGCCCTGCAGCTAATGCCAGCTCATTTAATACCATTTGTATCCACTTCAAGTGTGTGTGTGTGTATCAAATGTTATAACTATTAAATCATATGTGTGTGTGCACCGTGCATGCTTTAAATGAGTGCATGAGATATTTGTGACTATGCATTCATCTACATTTACATGTAAGAGACGTGTGTGTGTGTGTGTGTGTGTGTGTGTGTGTGTGTGTGTGTGTGTGTGTGTGTGTGTGTGTGTGTGTGTGTGTGTGTGTGTGTGTGTGTGTGTGTGTGTGTGTGGGCATCAAGCATGTGCCTGTGCATGAAGCTTTGCCATGTTGTGACTGCTAAGGGAAAGTATGTCAGAGGTCTAAGCCCTACTTCATCTCGGTTTCACAATTTGCGTGTGTGTGGTAGAGAGTGTACATGCTTGTGAGCACATGTACTGTATATATGTATATATATATACACACATACATATATATATATATATATATGTGTCTTTATGTGTCGTCTACCTCATCAGCGTCTCGGAGCAGATGTTGATGTCCACCCCAACGAAGCTCACACATTCCTGCACCACGCCGTCCAATGCTGTCTTCAGACCTCCTGCTGACACATCATGCTAGAAACACACACACACACACACACACACACACACACACACACACACACACACACACAACTAGATTAGCAGAAGAAAATAACATTAAATGACTGCATTCATCTGTATAATATCTTCGAGATTAAATAAAAAATAAATGATAAAATAGGATGAGCCATGTATGTATTCTAAAGATAATACTGCTGCTTCTGCAATGCGGTCCCAGTCTGTTGCATTGCAGACTTCTAATGGACTTTATATATCCATGTTCTGTTTACATAACCCCCCAATTGTATATTTATTCACTATTATATTCCATTTTAGCTTCAAACTACCAATTGGCTCTGTGTAGGCACCATTTTCCCAAGGGGGTGAATAAAATGTCATCCTCAAAGAGATAAATAAACACAGGGAGTGTTGGCAATAGAATGCTGTCAAACTGAGGGCGAAAGCGGTTTGATTGACAAGTAGTTGAGCAAGTGAGACGAAGAGGGACAGAAGGGGAAAAAGAGGGAGATAAGGAGCACAGATGTGAAAAGAGAGGGAGAATGTTTAGTTTGGCTAACAACCTCTCTCTCTCTCTCTCACTCTCTCTTCCACTAACACAGTGTTCTCGTTACTGTAGCTCGCCGCCGATTTACGATCCTTCAAATGAACTCTTCACACTTCTCAACCACCAGCCAATCACCTAGTAATCAGCACACCAAAATAAGATTTAATTGTTTGTATGAGGCCTAGCGGTCGTCCCCAGACAAAGAGAAGCCCGTGGGCTGGAAGACAGGGCCAAAAACCCAGAAGTTCAGCTGCAGAAGGACGCCTCAGCAACTGCTCGAGGATTAGCAGACAGTCTAAACCAGACTACTGTTGGGGCGGGTGGGGGTGCGTGTGTGTGTGTGTGTGTGTGTGTGTGTGTGTGTGTGTGTGTGTGTGTGTGTGTGTGTGTGTGTGTGTGTGTGTGCGTGCGTGCGCAACTGTTTGTATGTGCTATGTGTGGACCGACGTGAATGGGACTAACCGGGTTGTTGTCTTGTAACATGATCAAGCACTGGCTTGTAAACAGATAACAGCAGCTAGCAAACGCATCATTCTCTGTCAACAAGAACAGGACAGACGAGGACAGACAAGGACAGACGAACACAGACGAGGATAGGCGGGGACAGACGAGGACAGACGGGGAGAGGCGAAGACAGACAAGGACAGACGAGGACAGACGGGGAGAGGCGAAGACAGACAAGGACAGACAAAGACAGACAAGGACAGACGGGGACAGACGAGGACAGACGGGAAGAGGCAAAGACAGACAGGGAAAGACAAGGACAGACGAGGACAGACAGGGACAAACAGGGAAAGACGAAGACAGACGAGGACAGACAAAGACAGACGAGGAGAGATAAGGAGAGGCGAGGACAGACAAGGACAGACGAGGAGAGACGAGGACAGACAGGGAGAGGCAAAGACAGACAGGGACAGACAGGGACAAACAGGGAAAGACGAAGACAGACGAGGACAGACGAGGAGAGATAAGGAGAGACGAGGACAGACAAAGACAGAAGAGGAGAGATGAGGAGAGACGAGGACAGACAGGGAGAGGCAAAGACAGACAGGGACAGACAGGGACAAACAGGGAAAGACGAAGACAGACGAGGACAGACAAAGACAGACGAGGAGAGATGAGGAGAGACGAGGACAGACAAAGACAGACGAGGAGAGATGAGGAGAGACGAGGACAGACAGGGAGAGGCAAAGACAGACAGGGACAGACAGGGACAAACAGGGAAAGACGAAGACAGACGAGGACAGACAAAGACAGACGAGGAGAGATGAGGAGAGACGAGGACAGACAAAGACAGACGAGGAGAGATGAGGAGAGACGAGGACAGACAGGGAGAGGCAAAGACAGACAGGGACAGACAGGGACAAACAGGGAAAGACGAAGACAGACGAGGACAGACAAAGACAGACGAGGAGAGATGAGGAGAGACGAGGACAGACAGGGAGAGGCGAAGACAGACAAGGACAGACGAGGAGAGATGAAGAGAGACGAGAACAGACAGGGACAGACAAGGACAGACGGGGACAGACGAGGACAGGCGAGGACAGACAAGGACAGACGGGGAGAGGCAAAGACAGACGGGGAAAGACAAGGACAGACGAGGACAGACAGGGAAAGACGAAGACAGACGAGGGCGGGGATAGACAGGGACAGACGAGGACAGTGAGACAGACTCCGAGGTTCTGCTTGGCCTTTTAGAGACATTGACTAGTTTGAACCAAGTAGGTATTTTCTTATTAGTAACTGAAAGACCTGAAGACATGAGAAAAGGCAAAGCATTGGTGCGTTTTCTAATGATTTCATTTCATTGATGAAGACAGGTTTGCATCAACAGGGGGCCAAAGTGACTTATCTCCAAAGGAAGCACCCACAAAGTGGATGAACTCTGTGTTAACAGCTAATTTATTTATTTATTCTCTGAAATCTTTTGAAGTCAAGCAGATTTGCAGCTTCGGTTTTCTGTTTTTACAATCATTCAACTTTTAAATCATAGGGCAACGCACTCGCACTCTTAATGACACCAACAATGTTGTTACAAAAATTAATTCTTGGGTGAACATTTTCCCCTTCACTCTACTAGTGTGTATCATACCTCTTTGTGGCAAAGCATAAACAATGTGAGTGACTGGGACTAAGGTGATGGCAAAAATATAGAATTAACGTATTACACTGACTCACACACAGTATTTTAAATTATAAAAGCTAAGCTCAATATTCTGAATGTACTCTGAATACATTTTATTTTGTCATACAATTAGAAAAAGAGTTTTAGCAAATATATTGAGTGTTCATTTAAGACATTATTGTGCCAATCATTTATTGCATTCCCTCTCACTGTGCTGCAGTTAAAAAATGTAAATGAGAATTTCCCCGTACCGTTTACAATTAATTATGAATGAATGTTGATTCCTTTAGAAATAACATCTCAGTAATTAATTACTGTATTTAATGAATCTGAATTGTTGGATTTAATGAGCTCAGGTTCTTTTTTTCCTGTGTCCGTTTGGCAAGAACTTCCTCTGAAAGTTTAAACTGTAATATCAGCAACAAAAACATTAGACATTGAGAGGGGAAGACGGATGAAGATAGAAAGAGTGGAGTCAGTACCAGAGAGACAGCACAGCACCCCCGGTGGTGACTCTTCATGTGACCTGCAGTCTGACTCTTAGTGAGAAACACTGAGGCAATACGGCCACGGGCCTTTTGGAAACCATAAAAATAACTTTCCAAACTATACGCAGTTCCCACTGAAGGTGTTATGATTTCCAGTGAGAAGATATGGAAAGAAGAGGCAGACAAAGAGAAGCGAGAGAGAGAGGAACTCACCTGTAATGACACACCTGAGAAGAATGTTTTCACATGAGAAAGGTGGAGGTGTGCAGGGCAGTGTGAGTTTTAACCTGCAAGGAAACCCCAATGAATGTGTTCTCACATTCCTATTGAAACCTTATAGAGGTGGGAGCAGCACAATAGATATTGACTACTAAAAAAAAAAGATTTAAATCACAATCCTCACTAATTTGGAAAGCGGTTTTCTGAATCTTATTTTAATGCACATATTTCATTCTAGTGTTTTAATGATGAACAGCGGAGAAATTCCCATCCCTTTGTTCAGTTGTGCAGACTTATTTACTCACTCATATTTATGAGTGGATACAGTTTTTAAGCTATTGTCATAAAATGTGCTCTACTTGCTAATGTTTCTATGATGATTTGCTAAAAGACAAAGAGAGTTGGGGATTTCTTTTTTGTGAAATACAGCTGTTCATTTTGAAAAAAAACTAAATGCACTCCTAAATCTAAACTTCTTCTAAAGCTCTTTTAAATGCTATTTATTGCCAAAAAGGGGGAAAGGTACAGTTTGGCAGCGTTAATCTCATTGAGCTGAGCAATAACTCATGTGCATTTCTCGCATGAGCAATGCTACGTATCATAAATTCACATTGGCATGTCTGTTGAAAAAATTGGGACTACACTAAAGACCAAGGCTAGATTTTAAAAATGTGCTGGTCACTGACTCATCCTACAGATCAAAATGTGTTGTCTTGCATGCAAATATAAAAAAGCAGCGCAAACCCACTCAAAACAAGAAAGAAATGAAGACAAGTCTTTTTTTTTTTTTAAAGGCGTTCAAGTGTTCAAGTTAAAAAGTAAACCAGGAAAATCAGGCAAACGCACAGGCAAAGATTTAGAGAGTGTTTCTGGCAGCAGCATTGATTTAATGTGCCAGAGTTTGAATGGAAGAGAGCAGCTGTTACAGAAAATGAGCACGTTTTGCTCTATTAAACATACATTCGCACAATCCAGTATGTGTGTGTGTGTGTGTGTGTCCTGACAGCAGAGGCCCTCGCGGTGCTCTACTCGGCTTACAGTGGCACTAACTGCCCAAATGGAGCATGTCGTGCAGTATATCTTTCGATCTACCTCTCAATCCGTGTATCGCTCATTAATCTCACTTAGAGGTTTAGTCAGGAATCAGAATGTAGCATCATCTTAGCCAATGCCTGTGCAGTGCTTGTGTGGAGCATTTATCTTTCCAGGTGACTATGAACTCCACCTTCTCATCACTTCACTTCCGCGATTCCAGCTTCCTCTCTTTAAACCACGTTACTTTTCTCCTTCTGACTTTTCTATCTCTGTTCTAGTATCTGACTATTTCATCTTAGCATCTAGATCAGGACTGCAGTTGTATGTGATGGAGAGACAGATTGAGAGAAATTAGCAAGAAAGGTTTTTACAAGAGACATTTCCAGACAAACACTACATGATCAAATGTGTCCCCAATCACAAGCACATGTTGCAACCTCATGGACAGACCATCATAATATCTTATTCCGTCCATGCCATGGATACACGTCCATCCATTTATAAAAAACACCTCCATTCCCGCAATCCCAACACCCAAGCCCCCAAACCTCAAAATCCTCCAGAGCCAATAGACAGGATCCCTACGCTACGTGTGAAGGTCATGTTTGGATTGGCCCGAAACCAGCCGGAGCCAGCCAACCAGCACCCAAGAACAAAGTGCTTCTGTCTGCACCTTGAGTACTTGAATGCGGTCGAGTTACCACATGTCAATCTGAGAGAGATAGTGAAAAAGAGAGTCGACAGAAATACAGAGAAAACCACAACAAGAAGCGTTTACATTTTATTTTCTCTGATACAGAAACACAAATGTGAGGCAGCATGAGGCATATAGGACATGATCTAAATCCACAAAATAGAAATATAAAGAGGAAAATGGGAAAGTGAGTCAACTACTCAGATTTGAGGTGTCGACTGACAATGATGGCGGAAGTCCTTCGGACTGTCGGCAAACTGAAATACCGTTTATGGTGCCACTAAAAGCTTGGCAACTGGAAACATGCTGGAGCCAGAAAGGCTGCATGTACCGAGAGCCCGAGGGCAGTAAATGATGGAAGGATAACTGTGAGATGATGGTATGACTGTGGGATCAAATGGCATTCAGCCCGGGACATGAGCAATGGTATTCTCCTGTCTTGCAAATTAGGCTTGTATTCATATTTCCATTATTTGGATGTGTGTGTGGGGGGGTTCTGTTGTTGTTGTTGTTTTTAGATGAAGGGACCAACAAGTCCTTTTACAGAGCTTATCAAACACAAGTGGAGACAGATGGAGAAGAAAGAAACGGAAATGTCTTTGACACCTAAAAGAAACAAATACAAGTAGTATGAGTATTAGAATAGAGCATTTGAAGTATATTCTCTCCAAATGTTTGCCCTCTTGTCCTTGTGTATAACAATGCTGTGAACCCGTCACCCCCCCCATCTACCACAATTGGGTTATGGACTATGCACAAACTAACAAGGTGCCTGAGGTTATCTGAAGGTCATGCACATCTTGACTGACAGTTTCTATAAGGCTACTGAGAACTCCGCCTTGAACCTACTGCATACTATTCCCATCACGTAGGCTTGGCTAACAGTCTGTGTGTGTGCGCGTGCATGTGTGAAAGTGTGCATAGTTAAATGGTTAAACACCAGTCGTAAATCAGCAGCTGAAAGTGATATGACAGCAAGGATATGGCTTTATGGTTTTCCAACACCTTTCATGAATGCCTAATGGCTATTTCTCTACATCCTGCAAAACAGTCATGCACACACACACACACACATATTACCTGAGGGACTGCAAAAACAGAGCATGAGAAAATCGAAACAGGAGAAGTTTCCCGACAGCACAGGGATTAACTTTCCCAGTAGGGGGGGGGATCAGCTGATTTCAGGTCATCATTCTAGACACCCAAAAACACATTTTGACTTCCTTTTCCCACCGTATAAATCTGAGTGATCACTTAAAGTTGTCTGATGTTTGTGTGTTTTACCCATCAACCACTGGTTTAATAATTCCCTTCCATATAACGAACGAAATAACGAGAGATGCACCAATCCATCTTTTACAGTCCCGATAAGCAATACCTGCGCTATGGGCATCGGCCTATACCGAGAACCAATCAAATACTAGTAGTTGTATGCCAGTGACTGGGATCATTCAAGAACAATTATTCATTAAGATAAAAAATTGGTAAAAAGATAGACAGGAATACAAATCCCAGTAAATAAAGTAGAGAAACATAGAATAGAATTGAATAGCTCACAGATACCTGATCCAGCTATGAGTCAGATATCCAATATCAGTTATTGGTGCATCCTTAGTGACAACCTTGATATTACCAATAATATTAAAGGTTTACTCGCCACCGAAACACAAAACATCCTCACTCATAAACGGTTCAGGGCTAGAATAAGTAGCCTGAAATGACAACAGCTAGTACTTTTTTTTTTTTTTTTTTAATACATTGTTGAATCTGTGTAGAATTGGCATGAGCCTGTTCAAATCTATTTTATGAGCAAAGACACACGTGTGTGACTCATCACACAACCTCACTAAACACATGCTGTGACAGACCTACTGTAAGTTATTAAAATAGTAGCAAATAATGCTTTCAACTTCTGCCACTGATTAAGTCTTTAAGTTGTGTAGTTCCCATTCCTCAAAACACAGAGACAGGAACAATCAATCACCGTCAACCCTCCATGGCTCTCCTTCTTTCTCTCAGCTCTGTCTGCTCCTGTCTCCCTGTAGGCATTCCCATTCAACGGTGAGAGAGTGCATGCTCAAACACACACATGTGCACACAATCGCAGCGCAGAAATGCCAAAAGACATGTTCCTTTTTAGCTGAAACAAATCAAAAAGATGAAAAATGGAGCCAGGGAAGGAGATCAGGCTGAGAGAGTTGAGGAGAAGAGTGACAGTTTCTTTAATATCCGGCTGGCGGGCGATGTTTTCTTACACAGCAGTGTGTGTCTGCGTGTGTATTTTCCAGTAGCAGTTAGTTTCACAGCCCTGGGGATCACCCAGCTGTCAACAGACCACAGCAACATAAAGAGCTGATTGACAGATGGAGGAGCTGTCCAAAGGCCACACCCACAAAGTGTCTAATTGTAAAGAACACAAGATTCCTGAATTGTTTGTCCATTTAAAAGTTTGCTCTCTCTCTCTCTCTCTCTCTCTCTCTCTCTCTCTCTCTCTCTCTCTCTCTCTCTCTCTCTCTCTCTCTCTCTCATATATATATATATATATATATATATATATATATATATGAATCCTTATGATACTGCCATTCAAACAGCCGTGCATCTGGCAGGCTCAGTACAGTATCCAGAAGAACCCGGCTTCCAGAGGTACTGTAGTGAAAACTGTGTTCCCACACCAATAGTTACGTCCAATCTGATTTTAATGGGCCTCACTTTTTTAGCCCTCAGCTCATTTCCTCCTTTCTCTCAGAGCTGTCACTCACTGGGTCAGCAGAGGGAGAGAGAAAGAGAGAGCATGCTGTGCCAGCTGTCTAGAGTTACATCTGCCCTTTTGCTGTTTGGGTCTAATGGCAATAAACTCTCAGAAAGCTCAAAATGCCATGAATCACACAAAGAACATGCAAGAAAACTCAACATATGCATGAGTGCACTTTTCTCACACTCATTTCCCCACAAATACATACACTAGTACACACATATGCACACACACACACACACACTTAACCCTTTAGACTTTGAAAAGGGGGATGTGGAGAATAGTGTGTACGAGTGTGAGCTGACGCGCAGGTCAAAGTGATGTCCCATCTCATATCTGTCAGCACCCAGAGTTTATTTACCCGGTTGTATTATCATTTGTTGACCTAGTCACATGATCTGAGAGCAGGAGGTGCAGAACCCCAGGCACCCCAGAGAGCCCAGTCAGGACGTGACGAGAGACACGGGCCTGAGACCTAACACACTCAGTCACACATACATAAGCACTTGCACAATACAACCTTCTCCTTTCTCTTTCAAATCTCCATTTTGCACTCACCCTCAAATCCCCCCATTATTCTGGATACCCTTTGTCACCCTTTGCTGTTTTTTTTTTTGGGGGGGGGGTTCTTCCACAACAACATTTGATTCTTTCACTTGTTAACACTGCGATTGGTGCTCTTTCTGCCACTACCAACAACTGATGATACTTTTACGTGCCCAGAAAAAGAGTATAAGCGACATGTTGACATTGACAAGTATAAATAAATCTTAACCAGTGCATTTCTTAGCTACAATATACATAACTGGCTTAGTGTACAGGAGCATCCTGTCAGTAATCCTGATGTCTTCAGGCTTTAGCTCAATTCCTTGGAAGACTGATTTGATATTTCACAACAATTAGTCTTTTAGTTGATCCATAAAACAATCAATTGACTATTTAAAATAATTCATTTATTGTTATAACATTTTTAAAAAAAGAGCCGAACATTCTGATTCGAGGCTCTGAATTTGGAGGATTTACTGTTTTTGTTTTAGATCATTATCAATCCTTTTACTATAGTAATTTTACTAAATGAATAATGAAAAACATTATCAACAGCCTTTTTGTTTTGTTCCTATTTCCATCTTCTCATGAACCTTTTCCCCACACAACCTCCCGTAGATGGAGGAAAATACTACATTAGCGATTTGCTGATGATTTCACATCATCTGTTGACACAGGCCTCAGCCAAGTGTATCTACTTCTGTTTACCTCTCCTCTCTTTAACTTTTACTCATTTGTTCCGTCACGTCTTCAATCCCTCACTCACATTCCCGTTATGCATCAAGTCACAATTCTTTAGCTGAACTCCTTAAGAAGTCTAAATGAAAACTCAAGAGCGGAGCATAGCACTTTATATACTGTTTAAAAAGATAAATACCAGCCCATGCAACACAAATAAATCAATCTGTTTTAGGGTTTGCAATAGGCGATTGTCGTTGATGACTATTTTAGTATAGAGTAGTTATAATGTGCTTGAATAGCTTATACGTTCTCCTCCCTTCCTTTCTTGTATGCCTTGTGTGAAAGTTGGTTTAAGTAAAATAAGTTTGTTCTGCCATTTTTGGTCAGGACCATACTGGTTAAATAAATAAAGAGAAAATATTAAAATACACACTCAACCTTTGCATGTTTGATGTTTTAACATAAACTACAGCATAACATGTGTACAATCGTGGCTTATTGTTAATGTGCACACACACACACACACACACACGCACACACACACACAGAAAGCTGTTGATTATCTCTCGATCCAACAAGCCTGCTGCGGGTTTCGTCCAATCAGATCGCAGCCTCACAGAGCCAATCAAGAACTCTGCTATTTCACCTACCCCGGTGTGGGTCCCGCCTACATTCATTAACCTATTACTCGTATTAAAAATATTTTTGTTATTGGATGGAAAAAAAATATGACGTAAAAAATATGACGTTTGCTTGTGCACGTGCACTATGTGCACAAGCACTTGCACGTTCACATGCACGTGCGCGCACACACATGCACCCCTTGGCCCTTCGCTTTAGTGTAACTCACAGCAGATGCTCCACTGCTCGAGGTCAAGACACTCATCACCCACAAGGGAAGAAAAAAAAAATGAAAACACACTTACCTGGTATGTTCCAATGCCAATGTGTTTAGGATCAATCTTCACAAGCTCAGCCAGTGGATCTTGGACACGTCTTCCAATGGACACTGTGAGAGAGAGAGGGGAGGGAGAGAAGGAGAGAGGGAGAGGAAACGTGATTTTGTGTCTCATGAGAGTCTATGGTTTGTGTTTTTCATGAGCTTGCTATCTAAATGAGTTATTAAATATGCAAATTCATATGATATATTATAATGACTGAATATGCAAATTGTCTGCATATTACACCGCTGGCCTGAGGGCAGGCCAAACCTAATTGTCATTCCTCCAAC
Source organism: Cyclopterus lumpus (assembly GCF_009769545.1). Classification (NCBI taxonomy): domain Eukaryota; kingdom Metazoa; phylum Chordata; class Actinopteri; order Perciformes; family Cyclopteridae; genus Cyclopterus; species Cyclopterus lumpus. The sequence continues at coordinate 6,573,152 of NC_046980.1, read as the reverse complement.
CCCATAATAATAATTAAAGCTGGCTTTTCGAATAGAGTCTTTGCACCTGTCGTTATCCTTCCCGATAGACGCTGCAGCCACGGACCTTTAAAAAGCTCTCATTTAACCAGGCATCCAAATGTAGTGCACAAAACAGACACACGCGCCGTCTGTAACAACCAAAGCGGGGTCGCTTTTTAACAAATCTGTAAGGCCTCAGCCCGCTGCTGCACATGAGGCCAAATGGCCAAATGTCTTTTCCATGAATATGCTGGCAGGGCCCAGTGACAAGGAGAATAATTACAAACAACCTCACTCACATACACACCATAACACATGACCTCACCCCCGAACTCACACAGGCGGAGCGAGGGAGAGAGTAACACACGCAAATAACTGTTCATGTCCCTGTAGACAAAGGAAGTGCCAGCTCTAGGTCCTTTATTTGAGAAAACAACGAAAGATCTCTAATAAAGTATAGAGATTGACAAACATGTTTTACACATACACCCTTTTTAAGCTATAACACACTGTATGATGAATATAGAAATAACAGGAAACGGTTTTCCCTCTTGTGATCCACTGTTTTGTAAGCGTGCATGATGTCGTGTATGTTTGAATTTCACTGCTGCATGAGGCCCGTCAGAATTCAGATCTTTGAGGAGGAACGGACAGACAAAAGAGAGAGAGCGGGGATGGGATGTTAAAGAGGGAGTATGTCTGGAATCAATGGGTCTCCTCTCTCCTCTCAGGCTGCTGCCTGAGATAATATTTAGACAGGGATGGAGTTTCAACCCTGGCCCTGTGCAGCGCACCACCGAAAGACTCCAAAACGCTTTCCATCTATTCTGTTTCTGACTCCATTCAATTTAATTTAATGGGGCTTTCTTGGCATGTACGCTTCAAGAACAATGTTGCCGAAGTATCAGCGTACAATTAATCCACGTATTTGGAAAGTATAGAATAACAGCAATATAAACATTAACACAATATGAACATTTAGACGTTATTAATTATACATACAAAGTGCGTCCTGTGCATGTGCATCGTTAATGGGAGTGCAGCACAACTTAATGAAAGTTTATGAGCCAAATGTTGAGCACATCACTCAGGAGAGCTGGAAGAATGTGACGCGCTGCAGGAGGACAGCGGCGATGTGGCTGCACTGTTCTGGTCGCAGACAAATAGTTATGACTTTTGGAGGACCGACTGTCACACTGCAGCACGCAATGACAGAGGGACAGTTGATTTTACTCCCTGGCTAATCTCTCACTCCGTCTCAGATCAGAGGGGAGGCACAGAAGTAAGCTGAACACAAAAACAGATGGCTGAAATGTTGCCCGTCCCCCACTAGATGTCCCTAGATCTCTCAACAACAGGGGTGACAGACGGAAGGTGCCTTCAACTCACAATTCCCCTCTATGCTATGTTACATGGCGACTCATATAGACGGAGGCAGAAACACACAGACACAAACACGCCGTCGCCACATCCGACACTAGAGCCATCGTGTTTTGGCTCAGCGCCCCCTTATTTTCATACCCATCCAAAGTCAAACGCTGTAGAGTTTCTCATGGCTTTCATTAGGGGTATAAATATGAATCTCCCCGGCTCTCAGTGCTGCTGACCACAGGAAACTAGTGAGGAATAAGCCAGCCGCGCTTGATTTATGGCTTTTATAGAGGAAGTCTGCTGGAAGCATTTGTTCTCCAAAAACTCTTTTTATATTCTGCTGTGTTTTTTCGACGATGTAGTACGTGCAGTGAGTGAGGGAGAGGTGGCAAGTGAGAGAACGAGCGAGTGACGCAAAGTAGAACAGGAGAGACGTAAGAGAGCCACATGGCAATGCCAGAAATGCAGATAGTGTGACAATACAATGTTCTGTGGGAATGTTTCCTGAGGCGACTGCTCCCATTGTACTCTAAATCGTGATTTGTTAGCATCTGAAAAATAGTATCATCCCCAGTGTTATCATCATTTTGTGTTACTGAGACATCTAATAGAAGAGTATATCATATAAAAAATGTCCAAACTATGTGGACCTTCTTAATTGTATTTCTGCCACAATCTCAGATTATAATATTATTCCAAACTTTAGCGTATACCGCCAGCAATTCACAATTAAAGCTCAAACAATTAGCCAAAGAAGTCAATTGACAAAACTGTTATTCTCACAAAATCGTTATCTTTGGGTTTTTGATTGCTGAACACCACATATCGATTTGAATAATTCCCGTTTGACGGCTTAATCAATGATTGAAACCATTGTTAGTTGCAACCCTGTACACAACAGCGTCTTCCGCAACACCAATATCAAGGGCCCATTAAAATAATGGTCGAGCATATCACACGTTTATTTTAGCAAAACGTTTAATACCCATCAGATTAAGACAATTAAGTCCTTACCTGCACTTCTATGGTTGGGGTCCATGTCTGGCATCTCTTTGACCGCCTCAGGACTCACACTGTAGATGGAAGCTCCTGCCTCACTGGTTATACTGGGGGAAAGAAAAAAAAAAAAAAAAATAAATAAATAAATTATATATATATATATATATATATATATATATACATATACATACACACACACACACACACACACACACACACACACACACACACACACACACACACACACACACACACACACACACACACACACACACACACACACACACACACACACACACACACACACACACACACACACACACACACACTAAAGCAGGGAATAAGAAGCAGGCAGGTTGGTGTGTGTGTGTGAGAAAGACAATAGTACAAAGGGAGCCAATTAGGGGAGACAGAATAAAACCTAGTGAGGAGTTATTACTGCTTGAAATACATAATGGTAAGGCTTTTAGGAAAATCACCACTGCTTTGCATCTTAAATGATGCAGCCGACAGCTTCTCAAACTGGCTACTCATTTGACTCCCTTTATAGTCAAAGCTTGACCATCATTACTGACATCGTGGCCAAAATAGCATCACCACGAGTAGTCCTGCCTAACGTTAACTGCACAATTACAATCTTTCAAATGCAGGAATTCAACTGAAAGCAGGGCGAAGAACCACACGCATCCTGATGGCATGTACTTAGTATGAATTTCAAACATATTCAGAATAGGTCACTTCGTGAGGCGGGTAACAGATTGGGATCATTATCCCCACTTAATAGTATGGAACCCACTTTGGGTAAATATAGATTCTCAATCACCTATTTTATTTTTGTTATGTATGCCACCTTTGCACATTGAAACGACTGCCACTTCAATAACAGACAGTGTGAGGCGCTTGTTGAAGTTCAGAGGTCTGAGTCCTCCGAGGTCAATCACAATCTATGTGACACTACTGCCATCTAGAGGTCATTGGGATGTACTGCTATTTGTCAGTCTCTTGAACATAACCAAAAAAAGAAGAGAAAAGAGATGTTTCTGTCAGACATACAACAAGAGCTTTCATTTGCTAGTCAAATGCTGAATTAGGGTTCAGTCCTATTAAAAATATCATTTTTGGTATTGCTTAGTTTTTTTTGTACATTTCATGTACAATTAAGTCATTTGGATACGATTATGTGAAGGGCGTATTGCACAAGATTTTAAGACGACTTAACAAAAACATCCTTAAGTCACATTTCGAATTGCAACGATTCACTAAATTCAGATGGAATTGAGCTGAAGCTCACTTTCTGTATCAATTACATTTTTGTATGAAAATAAACCAATTATACAGGGTAATATTGGGTTTGTATGGCAACAAATTATACCATCTCCCACATTAATGTATTCAGTCCAAAGTAGGCCGCTTATCATCCATCACCACACAGACTGAATGGTGGTACAACAAAGCCACCGATACCCGTGTTGATGCTACCGACATACAACTGAAGCTGTCATGTTGTTTAGTCCTTCTATTCTCCCGGCTGGATGGAGAGAGGGGGATGACTCGAGGAAGAAAAGGGGGGCTTTTTTCCTCAGGGCTGACCAATATGAGGAGGGGTCAGCACCTCCCCAATGTCCACAACTCAGAATGAGGCCTTCTGTAACACACACACACACACACACACACACACACACACTCCCAGAGGCCTGGACCTTGCCACAACAACCTTGCCAATTATAAGTATCTCGTTAATGAGGAGTGGCAGAGGCCTTCTGATGGGACTCACATTTAAATGAACTTGTCCTCCCTCCCAGTCTACCCCCCCACCCCCCCCAATCTCTTTCCCATCCTCTCTATTCATCCCTTCCTCCGCCTCACTGTTCTTTTTGTCAGCTCCTTATCCATCGTGCTGACAGCTGACATATCGCCATGGTGACACGGCTAACGAGCACTGGCACATGACCTTCAAGGAGGTCAAAGCAGAGCTGGTCATTAACCTGACACACTCTGTGTGTGGGACAAGGACACAAAGACACACGTAATTTATGCCGAGTAAAACACAGAAGATGATATGAATATAATTTTAAAGTACTCACTACACCCAAATATCTCTCGATCTCTCTTTAAACATAGCATAAAGACAGACATGGCTCCTAATTATACCACATGGAAATAAAACGGAACCACCACTCCCCGTCCTCTCGGTGCTCATTCAGAGACAGTCGGACAATGGAGGTCAAGTGAAAGAGCGGCAGCGTCTCAGCTGGTTTTGTTTGAGAAAGAGACAAAATGATTTAAAAAAACAGGAGAGAACAGAAGTGAATAGATATATATATAAGAATATAGAAAAATAGAAGACGAGAGGGTATTGAGAAGAAAGAAAGGGAGGCCACCAGCCCCTATCATGTCTAACTTAATTAAGGCTGCCGCTGGGGCAGCTGGGTAACAGCACTGTCATGGATACAGCTCTGAGCCCTCACCGCCATCGCGTCCATGGCTGTTGCCATAGTGAGGGCATCATCCTGGCAGCCAGCAGAAGGTTGTCTGCACCACAGCTCTCTGGCCTAAGTGGATGGATGGTCGAAGCGTGGACACACACACACACACACACACACACACACACACACACACACACACACACACACACACACACAGTCACTCTGAGACACAAAGTCAAAGATCGCCTCTTGGTGTAAAGCGATGACTTGGTGGGCCTGTAGGGTTATCATTTATTCACACTCTCTTTTGCTTTTCTCAGTTGTGTACACACACACACACACACACACATAAACACAGGCCTGCCTTCTGCCCCGTCCCGTCCTGGGGCAAAGTCACCAACTGGCTCCCTTATCTGGTCCCGTACTGGTCGTCTTTGAGACACACCCTTGGGCATGACGCACAAACGCACACACATCATGACTGGCCCCCTGCTGCCCCTCAAGAAAACCTGACATTGGAAGAGATGGATACACACTTTGATACCTCATTACATCCTTCTGGCTTACACAGCCCTAATCTAAATTAAAAACAGCTCATCGGATCAGTCAGAAAAGAAGAGAGGAAATAATATCAACTAATTTGATACACGGGACAAAAGGTTGGAGGGTGGGAGAAAGCGCTGCAATGTGTCCCAAAAAGATTATTCAAAGAATGTGAAGGGTTAGGGTTAATTTAATGGTTTAATGGTGCCACCATTAAAACTGACTGACGTTGTCCTGTAGATGTTTAAAAGAAACTTCACTGCCATTTCTTTGTCAGGAGTCTATTAAGTCATAGTTATTTGACTGTTAATAGTAATTCTGAACTTCAGATCATCTTTCCCCAAATAATTCAATTTCAATTCAGTTTATTTTGTATAGCCCAATATCACAAATTACACATTTGCCTCAGAGGGCTATATATATATATATATATATATATATATATATATATATATATATATATATATATACATATAAAATACAGAACAATACGTAACCTGCCGCCCTCATTTATAAGTAACCATGACGGCATCAAGGGGCTCAATGGGGATTCATATCAATCTACAACATTCGAGACGGCTTTCAAATCGGACACTTGAGAGAAGTGCAAACACAAACCTATGTGGTTCCGTGGTATTCTGGCTCGATCGGCCACTTTCTTTGTCACACAACTCAAGTTTGTGTTGAAGCTGCTCGGATTGGCCTCATTTCAGTGCCTTCGAAGGAGCTGTGATGTCACATATTACCAGCCCAAAATACATTCATACGAAAAAGACGCACACACATAAGTTTCTCTCTCCCGGCTGCTCAAACAGCTTGGGTCCATTGTTCAGTCAGCTGCAAAGCTTGACCTCAGGGAGACAAATTGAGGGAAGCACCATCTCTCTCTCTCTCTCCCTCTCTCTCTCTCTCCTTCTCTCACTCAGACACACACACACACACACACACGTCGGGTCTGAAGACGATGACATTTTTCACAGAGAAAAGCGTCCAAATGGCAGGTGTCAGGGGCCGTCAGTCTCCAGCACGGCGCTAGAAGGCAGGAGGGCACACACACACACACATAAACTCCAACTGCCAGTGTGAGGCACGTCTGAAAAGAGCAAAGCCTCACAGACACTCATGTCAATCTGGTAGCAGCAAAGGCCTGCACTTGTGTGTGTGTGTGTGTGTGTGTGTCTCTCACACACACACACACACACAGAGTCCATCACACATGTTTGTCACACGTAGGACCATCGCAGGGAACACCGGGACCCTCGGGGAGGACGTCACGGAGAGCGGGTGGAAGAAGAAGGGACAGAGGCTGACCACCAGTGAGGCATGGTGGGAGATGAGAGGGGGCTGTGGGTGATATGGATGAGGCTGGCAGATATTCACTGTCCACCACCTGCGAATGCCAAAGGTCCTCAGCCCGACACCTCTTTTCTACCAGTGATGAACTACATACACATACACACACACACACACACACACACACACACACACACACACACACACACACACACACACACACACACACACACACACACACACACACACACACACACACACACACACACACACACACACACACACACACACACACACACACACACACACACACACACACAAGCCCTTTGCAAGAAACATTGCTTCATCGTCAGATCATCTGCTGTAAAATAAAAAGGTGTAAGACAACACATTGAGGGTCGAAGGACAGAGGGTGTCATATGCTGTACAGATTGTAAAACCTCTCAAAAGCTAAATTGGGATTTGTGCTATATTAAAAAAGTGAAAATATATATGAGAATGGACTATTTCCGTTTATTTAAACCTGCTCTCAGAGGTCTGGAAGAAAAGTTACTACGGAAAGTATAGAGGGAGGACAGAGATGTTACAGCCATGGTGGTGTCGCTCCTTCCTCCCTTTTACCCACCAAACAGACAACGTTTAGAAGAAAGTATTTCAGTTTTTCGGGGCGCAACAACTCGAAGCAGAAGCACGCATCCCACTGCTCTCTAGCTTTTCTTCTCATAGACGAAAGAAATTCACCCTTCGGCTCATCTATTTTAGGAGCTCCACCTTTTCCAATTCAACAAACGGATAAATAGATAAGCATTTTGTTATGGTTGCACGCATACGTGGCAAACGTGTTTTGCTAAAATAGGAAAAGGATTTACAAACAAAACATATGACCTTCCTGAAACAGGTTCATGTTAAACATTGCCAAAATGTTTCTGCCTTCCTCTTTCTATCCTCTATTAATTCAAAGACATAACCTCTTCATCACGTATCCACGGGTTCAATTTCCTCCTCTGAAATGAAGACACACCCCACAGCCAGGCTGAGGCCTTTCCATGCCTCCAAATCCATCCGACCCCCTGCTCTCCCTTCTATCCTATTGTCGAACTTTCGATTAGGCCTCAGAGCCTGAGTCTCAGTCATCGCTGGTCCTGCCACTGCATGTTCATCACTCACTCAGCCTTGCCCTGGGAGCACGCCTGGACATAGGACATGACAGGGGATACACACACACACACACACACACACACACACACAGTCATGAATACAGTCTACACCACTGTCCTACAGGTCCATCAGCTCACCAGTAATAATGATCTCACCCCAATAGGAGGGAGCCGGAGGGCAAGACGGTCAAGGTCTTGCCCTCCAGATAATCAGGCATGTTTGTGTGTCAGTGCCGGCTATTTGAGTCCGTTTCCTGCTGCCGCTGCTCGAGCTGCTCTTTGACAACTTTAAGTATGAACCAATTACTGCTCCTCGAAAGAGACGGCCTTCTACTCTTATCCTACGCTACAGAATACAACATCAGGCAAAGGCAATCGCTGTGTGTGCGAAACAAGCCTAAATAAACTGTATAACTGTAAAATAATCATGCAAAAAACACAAACAAAATTATACCAGACTGGGTAACTTGATGTAGTTAATTTAAAATGTGAATAACTTGCATTGTAATTAATTAATGACGTAATGAATTAACTGCAAACAGGGATGCTGACCCTCAAGGATGTTTATGAAAAAGAGTACCGGTAAGCGGGTCGGTCATCTCACTGCCTTGAGGACTGACAGAGAAAGTGGTCAAGAAATTGGATGTCGTTTGTGTTTGCCTTTAGCTGCGGTTTGTTTGTTTGTGTGTGTGTGTGTGTGTGTGTGTGTGTGTGTGTGTGTGTGTGTGTGTCTATCATCACCATTGCCCAAAGACCTTCCTAACCTTACCCCACATAATCTTGCCCTCTGATATCATTAACATCTGCTTGCTGCAGCCAAACACTGTCAACTTCTCATTCTTCATGCATACAGCCCCACATACTCATATTACAATATTCAAATGTCTGAGAGTTCAATCACAAATAAAAGTTAAGTTGAGTTGAACAAGCTAAAGTAGCCACCACGAAAGTGACACTGACTTCAGTAACAACTTGACAAAGCCTGTGTGCTCTACAACAACAGTGGGCGGCGTGCTAGCCATGAGCAGGCGTTGGTGACAATAACCAGGTAGACAATAACTGGAAAGGGCATATACTTATCACACAACTATTTACATACAGGTTAAACCACCTACAACAAAAAAAATATTTAATTAAGAAATGTGGAGTTTGTTAACTCGACTAATGTCACACGCTGACGTCCAGCAGGAGGTCTCTAGATGATTGGCACACAGTTGTATGGCAAACAACCTGATGTGCTTTCAGTGGGGGCCTTCGCAGGCACAGACTAACCCTGTCAGCTAAATGATACCTCATGCTGTTTAATGTTCAAGCTTAATCATGTTATGTTACTTGGTTGTGCATCCAATAGGGCGATGAAGAGCCAAATCTGGTCATTGTATGTGTTATTCCTATTCTGTTGCATTACAACCTAGAATTGAAATGGATTTTAAATGTAATTTTATTGTAACCTAATCATGACCTGTATGTCTCCAATTATTATTATTATAATTGCTTGCTTGCGCACGCGGCAATTTTGCAAACGAGTGAATGCCAAAAACAATAAAATAAAAAAAGCATATGCAAAATTAATTGTTTGACAAAACAGCACAAGTGTGGCAAAAAAAATATTATATTAGATATCGGATATTAAGTATTTGATAATCATATGCGATGCCTAATGTATTTATGGCATGGACAGAGACATAGATAAATGGACACACACTGGCCGGCCTTTCAAACTCATTCACACCTAAATGACACAACTTAGCACATACAGCGCTACACCGATCTGTGTCCTGGTTCGGCTGTCTTCAGAAAAGGCCACACTCCTTAGAATATGGAAGAGGGGACTCAGTGAGTCAACGAGTCTACTCGAACAGGACTAAGGCACTGAAAACTGCATACACACACAAGCACATGGAAAACAGACAAGTATGGATGTCCCGCGGGCTGCCATTTCTGGCTGTCATTCCAGCTGAGCACTGAGGCAGAAGGACGCAGCGAGAGAGAGAGACAGGCGGGTGGGGGAAGAAAGGGTGGAGGAGGTTGGGGGGGAGGGGGGGGGGTTACACAATGAAGGCTCACTGGGAGACATGAAGCAGATGGTGCAAATAAAGCTGAGGTCTTTAATGAACTACTGCACTGTCGAGGCAGAGAGGGGAGGGGAGAGGAGCTCCAACAGAACGTCTGCCAAAGAAACTGGCAATGTCTTATTTTAATGGATGATTCCACCCAACAAGGTAATGATGTTCAAAAAAATCTAAACCGTTTTGTTTTTGGTAAGACGATGAAGACACAACATAATCACTCTCTATTTTCACATTCCTGTGGACGGTTGTTTTTTTGAGCCAGAATACTGAGGACGACAGAGAGAAAGAGAGAGAGAGAGAGCAGAAAAAAAAACAAAAAAAAAAACAAGGGAAGCCAAAGGGATGATAAAGTGGATAAAAACGAGTCTGTGACTTTGTAAATACATCGAAGCAGACAGGACGGTGTTAAGCTCAGGACCGGTTCGCCTGTGAAGCGAAAGGTCGCTGTATGTGCTCACGATCGAGCCAGTCTCCTTATTCCTGGGCTGACTGAAAGACTTCCTCCGTACACCTGTCGATCAAAGCCCGTTTGAACCTCCTCGGGTATAAGGTCAGTCGACAAGCGCTCGTACATGTAGCGACACAAAGAATCACGACATGTACCAGAAACTGGGTCAATTAATTGCACTGGGGACATTCGCAGCAAGCACTAAGACCCCTCGCTGTTTCTGATGCTACGTTGCTAGTCTCCGTCATTGCCATCATCTTTGTTGCCGTGGTAATGAGGTTTCTCTAATGGCAGGTCAGGGTCAGCTGCGGGTCAGTCAGCAGGGGAGTAAGTCCCTCATAGTTAGTCACTGCCCTCCCATCGTCATCTATCAAGGGAGGTTTGTCTGAACATCGAAACATTAGACAGTAACATTGACCCAGATATTTTAAGAAGTCTTAAATAAAGGAAATAAAAACACATTACAAATGTTATCAGCATGTGCCAACACAACATCCTTAAGGAAGCCGCAGAATCATTAGCACCACCAAAGCTGATGTACTATATTAGAAAGAGTGTCATTTGAGATGTTTATGTTTAATCTGTAAACAACCAGAGACATTGCGTTTGTCTAGTATACAACATAATAATAGTTGGAGTGAAAGCTCCATTTTGTTTATTAAATTATTATCATTTGAGTAATACATTTGTCCTGAAAACCCCTGAAAAACCTCTATTACTTCTTTAAAACTTGCTTTGAAGGAAAACAGGTTCATATTTTATTATCTTCAAACATTTAAATTAAATCACTGAGTTATTGAGTATTTGGACCTTTCAGATATGCTTGTTCTAAAAAAAAAAAAAAGCTTTTTAAATATGCTGCAGAGGACAGATGATGAAAACGAAGACAGTGGCGAAGAAGGATGGAGGGAGCAGAGAGGGGGAGTGATGATAGAAAGGAGAATAATCTAAGTCTGCGTTTTAATACAGACACGCACAGATTTAACATCCATGTTTCTGAGGCTACTTCAGTGACGGTCCAAAGAAACCAAAGTGAAGCATAAGACCAGATGACTCCAGGGCCGATATCATCTGGATAACAACAACCATACTTATGGCTAACGTCGAAATAACATCTCTCTGCTCTTCCAAAGTTCATGCACTTGCAAAAAGCCTTTATCCTACAAACCCCACCAAGGCAAAGGCAGACCACTTACACATTAGTTAATCATATCAGCCAGCACCACATCAAGCAGAAGGACAACATTCTCACGCGTTGCGAACTGCACGAATGCCATTAGCTCCAGTAAAAGAATGAATAAGAGAGACATTATATCAAGATGGTAGATATTGCTGCTGTGGAGGTGCTCGAAGGAAGAAAAAATGTCCGTCGTGAAAATAATCAAGGGGAAGTTAACTTAATAAACGCCTCACTTTCACTTTGACTGTTTCTGTTCTTTCAAATAGACAGAAAATGGAACTTGTGGGCTATTACACCAAAGGTATGAGCTCTGAGGTGTGTGTGTGTGTCAGTGCGTCTGTGTATGAACTCAAAAGATACTGACAAAGCTCTACTATGCAGACACACACTTTCAGAATCATTCTAGGCTGTGCTCCCAACGCTAACCTCAAGTCAACAAACACACATGGAACTCAGCAGAGAGAGAGAGAAAGAGACCCGGCGAGGAGAGGCCAGTGGTTATTATGCTTGGAACCGGGTTCTGTGCGGTTGTATTCTGAAGTGCGGACCGGGCCTGGTTACGGACACAATGTGCACCGCAAAAAAACGTCTCTTTAATTGGACCGAAGTGAAACGAAGTCCAGATGGCTTTAATAAGACGATATGAACTTGAGGGACACATTCCAATTTGTCAATATTTCTCTCTCTCTCTCTCTCTCTCTCTCTCTCTCTCTCTCTCTCTCTCTCTCTCTCTCTCTCTCTCTCTCTCTCTCTCTCTCTCTCTCTCTCTCTCTCTCTCTCTCTCTCTCTCTCTCTCTCTCTCTCTCTCTCTCTCTCTCTCTCTCTCTCTCTCTCTCTCTCTCTCTCTCTCTCTCTCTGACACATTTTCCTCCTCCGAACTTTATTTTCACATCGTTAACTCTCTTTCTTTAACCGCTCCTTTCCCCCCCTCCACACTGCTAACTTTCCCTTTTGCTATAACGCGACCATCATCTCTCATTCATCGTCATCATTCCAGAACTCATCGACACATCTCGGTGTCTTCACAATCATTACATACGCATCTCATACTCCTTTATGGTTGTTTTTTTTACGGTTTGGAACATTTGAAAGTCTTGTACCTAAATATACAAAATGCAATGTGGAATATTAAATATATATTTCTTTTCTGGGTCAGGGTGACTGGGGCCGGGTCTAGCATGCACTGGATGAAACATCTTACCAGTAGGACACGTCTAGAGGGTCAAAACAGCGCCTCGAGATAAGGTCTGCGAAGACGGACTCGGTCTCACGACACGCCGTACCGTTACCAATGACAACCTTGGCACAGCTAGTGTGGACAAGAGGGAGAGCAGAAGGACGAAGATCATTATAAAAAATTAAAAAAAATTAAAAATGCAGTTATAGGTTTACAAATCTCTTTTCCTGTTTTTAATATTATGTTCATTGATACAATAAAAAACAGACATGAGTTAATACTGCTGCTACATACATGCCGACAGGAAAGTTACAGAAATAAAACATTGATTAATACAATACAAACATGTATTAACGCTTCTGACACTGTACTCAACTCAACTCAAACAGTGACTTTTAAGACACAAGCAGCAGTACCTGTATTTGATCATGAGGTGGCACAGTTTCTCTGCTTCATTTCGCTGGTTTTGATTATGAAGGTACACAACGTCAGTATGAAGAATCTGACCTGAGAGCAGGGAGATGAAGACAGAGGGAGAAGACACAACGTTGCTGATAAAGGATTATGTGCACGTTTGTCTATGTAATATCAGGTAATATCTCTGTACTGTATGTTGTCTAAAGAAGCAACAATGCCCAAAACAAATCCAATGATTTATGAACTCAACATCTTTCCTGTCTAAGCCTCTGCAGGAAGTCCAGCACTTCACAGTTAGCCGCTTCCTCAGGAGGAGGACTGCAGCTTTGACCAGACGTGAGCTTGGAAACATCAAACCTGTGATCACACAGTGCCGGGCCTCACACACAATATACACACCTGTGTCTGTCTGTTTTAAGTGCGTCAGCATGACTTGTGGCCACACAGTCAGTCACCCAGAGGGTGGGACCTACCCTCGCGCAGTATGAAGCCACACCCACTGAGACACACGCTGTGACATACAGTACAGCAGACGTACAAAAAACACACATGTGCACGCTAACACATCATCTACTCACCGGGGTCATGCCAACTGGCATCTAGTCTACGACATGACCAAAAAACACTAATATGTAGGCCATTAGCCATGAATCTGCAACAGATAAACGATCTACTCTCCTTGAAGTTGTGACTACAGTTATAGAAAAATACTGTTGGTGAAATACAAGTGGACTGTTCCTAAAAAAAATAGCCATTTGTGTTAATGCTTACTGAATGTATCAACAACTAGTAACATTATGATTAGAAGGGAATACTAATGAGGAAAAATAAGTATATCTTAATTTGCATATCTTTTTAACATAGTGCCACAGGATACAACCACAATGGATGAGCATTGTCTCTCAGACACGGCTGCCATCCTGTGACTATATGCACTATGATATCTAAAGCTTTAAAAAGGAGGAAAAAAATGTATAATAAAGAAATTGCAATATTGTCTTACGAGGATTAGAGCCCAAACGTAGGTGGTACACTATGTGGTCACTTACTAGTGGGGGAGAGAACTGCCAGTTTACAGCCATGTCTAAAGCCAGGGTCCACCCCGATGATGACACAGCCCCGTACTGGACACACCAACAGGCGCTGCCGGATGTTTCGTACAAACATGGCGATGGACTCCTTCTCTGCTGCACTCGTCAGCTTCGTCCTAAAGAGACGAAATGCAAGAAAGAGACAGAGAGATATAGGAGACGATGGGTAGAGGACAGGGGGCAGAAAGACGATTGAAGATGTAGAGGTTAGTTGTATGGTGAAAACAAATGAAGTGAAAAAGGAGAAGGAAAGAAGGAGGAGAGGAATGGGGAAGGAGAGGGAAATAGGGACACAGTGTAAATAAATGAAAGAAAACCCTGAGAGCGCACACACACACACACACACACACACAGTTAAAATACCTGAAACTCCTCGTGAAGAAAGGCAGAATAAGCCTTTTATAAGAGTCCTCTACAGCACTCTTGATGATTGCACGAAACTCTTCTTTTACAAACGTCCTCGGCTTCCACCTGCATTAAAACAATATCTTTTTTTTTTTACCTTAATTTATAAAAGATAAATTGACTGAGGACATATGTCAATAAATTCCTGCTCCAATTTCACAATTTATGAATTTGTTATGGACATTTTTACGACCTAAAATCTCAAAGTCGATTAAAACCAAACGATGTGGCAGTACAAATGAATAATCTCTTATTTTCATTTTAATCGCCATTTCTTTAAACTTCAATTTGTGGAGACCTTTTTTTTTTTTACATTCCAAAATGTGTTTTTTTTCAACGTAAAAATGTACTTTGTTTCTGACCTGTTGTTTATGCACCACCACGTGAAGTCATTCTTCACCTCGTCGGGAATGTTCACTTTCACCGTCAAGATCTTCAGACTCTCCCCTCGGTTAATAGCCAGGGTCTGCACAAAAAACACACACACACACACACACACACACACAACCATCCCCCGTTTAATGCAATACAGCATTATAAAGAGTGCACATGAACGCAGAAAGGATAATGGAGGCTTCACATTTGTAGGTTGCTTGTACAATTGTAAAAACAGATATATTCTTTGCAGCAAAAAGCAGTTGCATTTAACAACAAAGAATAGCCTATATTAGGTGGTGACCTTTATTTCCAGTTGTCTTGTTCCCATTTAAAAGCACCTTCACGAGTGGGCTTTTTCTTGGAGTTAGACAATACAAAACGTATATATGTATGTATAAAAATAAAAATGTAAAACACATGCACCCAAACCTCCACACAAAAACAACATCTTTTAACTCTCCACAGACAACAAAAGTGATGAGCCTAGGAGTGTGTCCTGTGGCCAGGCCTGTTGTGTTGTGTGCCGGTCCCCCCTCAGAGGAACTGTTACATGCTGTTAAGCAAACTGTAGTAAGTGTCTGACCTTTTCAGTGGGGAATCTTTAGCCCGCCACAGAACAGGGCCAAGAAACAAAACGTCAATCTGGAAACCAAGCGGAAGAAGCAATCTGACAAATGCCACCACTACGCCACCATCAGCGCTGAGACCGCAAGGCCTACCCCCACCCGCACCCGCACACGTGGTGCCACAACCATTACCACTCAGCGGCACCCTCGGATGAGCTGAACCCATATGCACCACACACACACACACACACACACACACAAATACAAATATAAAACACAGCTAATGGCAGATACAAGAATTAATGCAGCGAGCTTGCTTGAATTATGATGAAAGTTAGATTTCTCTTCTGTTGGCATGTTCCTGCCCTGGGCTGACACACCGACTGTGATGAGATTTCTCAAACAATCTTCATCAAAACACTGTTTAACATGCTGTTGAACAAGTAAGAAACACACTTTGTTTCCGGAGTCTCTGAATGTCTGGGAGTGAAATTGAAGTAGTAAATAAAAATTGGCCCTTCCTAAATGTGTGTTTTGAGGGTTCAACGTTTAAAGTTTTTAATGGATGGCGTACACTAAATGATTGTCATGCATTAAAAGCCAGGGTCCACCCCGATGATGACACGAGTCCTACATGTTCTACAACTGTTTGTTGAATGTGGGGTTAAACTCCACGAGTATCAACTGAAAAATTAAAATGTATAATAAAAACAATGGCACTATAGTTAAAAGTCTCGGACCAATAAACAATCTATTTTGTGTCAATCATGGAGACAACGGAAAAATGTGACCGTCTATATACCCAACGCTATGATGCATATGGTATGTAGGTTCTACGTACCAGAAAATTTAAAAATCACCAAAGCCCATCCTGCCATATGTTGCATATTTAATCATAATAAACATATATTTTGAGGCAATACAGAGGAGCACTGCTGCAAATCACAAATCCAAACGTGTGCTTCCCAGCATCCTGTAATTTCACTACCAGAAAACTAAAAATGAGACTTCCCTTTGCCCAGTTGCCAAACCCCAACTGTGGTGAATGCAACTATGCCGCACCAAAATACAACAACAGTTGTGCATTCTGCGTCGTTGCCGTCTGTTTTCCTTGGTAGCCGGTAGCCACAGTCCCCGCTGATGATAAATAACCTAGTGTCTGTACGTACGTTGACGTCTCTCCGTTTCTGCCCGCGTTAGGTCACTGGTGGGAGACAGAGGGTGATCTCAGAGGAAGGGTGATGTGAGACAGAGTGAAAAGTGTGTGTTTTGTGCGTTAGATGGGCCATGAGTGACATACGGCCGAGTGCTGGCCAAACCCTGACGAGACCAGACAGAATGTCTTTCCTAGATGGTCCATCATCCGGCCACCCGCCCCCGAGGGAGGGCGGTCAGCCAACGACCGTCCTCTCTCTATCCGTCTCCTTCTCTCTCTCACCCTTTCTTTAGAAGAATAGCATCAACACATCCATCCATCCGACATATCAAGGATACACAAAAAGATGCACACGTACCGACGCACAGATTCACACACTTTTTGACCTGGGACACCCATGGGACCCACTGCACAGTGACAGCTGAACTGTTGAGCCTTCAGCAGATCCACACAGGGTTCAAACACATTTTCACATTTCAAAGTTTCACACATGTTCACAGTTCCATACCTCTCTGTAGATTTGTCAGACCATATTTTACATCCTACAACCTAGTCGATGTGTCCTTGAGCAAGACACTTAACCCTGAATTGCTCCCCTAGCTGTGTCTACGGTGTATAAAATGTAACATGTAAAGTGTCTTTGACCTTAAAAAGCGCTATATAAATTAAATGGATTATTATTATTTTTATTATTATTATTATTATTATCATCCAAGTGCAAATAGCTACTTTATTATGTGTATAAATGGTTTCAAATCTGTTAACATGTATGTAAAATAAAATGTTATAAAAAGGAGATTACCTTTAATAAAAGTCAGGGCTTTTATCTGTAATAGTGCAAAAGGGTAAAAAACTAAAAAAAAACTAAAAAGGGAAATGAGATTATATTCCTGATGGTGAAGCACATGGAATGTAAGCTACATTTAGTGAATATTATTCTTTAGACCTTACGGTTCCAGATAAATATTGACTCTAAATATCAATGAGGATAAGTCACCACAGGGGACCATGGCCCAGCGCGATACGCTGGTCTTTTACACAAACATACTGGCTTTACACCGTTCTATTATATCCAAAAACAAAAACAACACAGCACGGCGTCGAAAGGTCTTTGATGGTAGAACAAACTTCAGCTCAGAATGAGGAGAGAGAGAGAGAGAGAGAGAGAGAGGAAAAGCATCTCAATTAGCACTTACTGTACTTCATAGTTTTAAAATGTGGCTTTACCAAATGTGTTCATATTTATTTCATTATCTCAGTTGTAAATATTTACCATGAGTACAAATTACCAATCACCAGAAGGCAGAAGGGATTAAACAATTTAAAATAGTTGAATAACATTTTTGAGTGGGAGCTTTCTTCTTAAAATATAGATTATTGTTATTATGATGTGTAAACGTCATATATGACTGTTATTTGTTGTAGTACAATCTCTGGATAATTTACTATGTTTTATCATATATTGAACCAAAATTAGCTATCTTCTTTCCCAACCATAAATAAAAGTGTTACTGTATGCGAGTGGCAATACAAACAAACTTGTTTTTCTCCAGCTGTCCGTCATAAAAGAAGTGTTCAATCGATGAAACAGTTCCATTTACCCAAGCTCCTCTGCAGGCGAGCCCCACACTAAACTACCATTTGATCACAACGCAAATCGCATTAAAAATAGCCCACTGCACATTCAACAAATCCGCCCTGGCATCCTCAAGAAGTGTACCGGCTGCTAATAGCTATAAGGTAAATGTGGACCCTCGGAAAGAAGACCTCAAATCAAATCTGACGGAATTAAATCTGAGCTAAGCATCTCAACTCGATATGTCAAATGGCTTTAAGACATACCAAATACCAACGCTTTGTATCCACTAACTTTAGAGAAGGAAGGAAACGGTTACATCATTCTATAAAGCCAAACATCCAGGGGACTTTTTATATTCCATAACTCTCCATAAGTATAAAAATGTGTTTTAAGGGATCACTTTTCACTGATATTTCTTATAAATCAAATCAAATTAAAAAATACCAAACATTATCATGTTTCAGCTGAGAGTTTTTATTTTGTCTTGTGCGATTGTATAAATAAATGTCCTTGGGTTTTGGATGGTTGGTTGGAAAAAACTATTTGATAACATCCCTCAGAGCATTTTATTGACCAAACCATTAATAATGGTCAGATGAACTGAAAGTGATTAGCATTAACAATGAGAACTGTACTATGTTTCATCCTCCTTTAGTCTTACTATGGTCTTTATATTTAAAAAAATGTGTCTTTGTATGTCTTTTTTTATAATTAAAACCTGTAAAATTCCAAGATGTTTCCCGTTTTTTTTTAACCTAAAACATTATTAATTAACTAGCTTCTGTTGTCTGCCACCACATTATTATTATTATTATTATTATTACACATCTACTGGTGAACTTGCAATGTATGTTGCATGTTCACCGGGCCAACTCTAAAACCTCCCTTCATAAAATGCCCCGTCCTTTTCCTTTACCAAACCACTGGCGCAGGGCCTTAATAAAAATGTGCTAAAGCAAACGGGCAAGTGTGTCCTCACACACATGCCTCCTGTCAAAACACATCTCCCACCTGCTCCCCCTTCGCGACAACTTGACGGCTAGAAAAGGTTCATTTTAGCCGGAATCCGACAGCTAGCAGGGTCACGGCAGCCTGTGGATTAACGCTCCATGACAAAGGCGAGTCATCGAATTAAAGGCCTCTCATACACGGGAGAGAAGAAGGGAAAAGGGGAGGTGTGGAAGGGAGGGGAGGGCTGAGGTTTAGTCAGAAAAAAGAGGGAGGGAGGCAGAGCGAAGCAAGAGAGTGACGGACGCACCTCAACGTCGCTCATCTGTTCCTTCTCTCCCTCCCTTCGCCACCCCCTCGCCCTCACCCCATCCTTCCGTCCGCCCGTGGGCCCAGCTGCAGTAGCTGTCACTACAGGAGAGCGCCTGTCAATCAAAGCCTCCTAATCCAATGGCATGTCGGCAGGGGACATGTCACATATGTTAAGAGGAGGGAATGAGGGGACTTGCAGGGTGTGCTTGTGTGTGAGCAAGTGTGTGCGCGCATGAATGTATGTTTATGTGATTGTATGACTGTAGGGCAGAGCACGGTTGCCAGAGAGTGTGGTGTGGCAGAGAGGCAGCGGCTGATGGAAGCTGTGGTGACACATGAGGCCCGGGACCAACTCTGAGTAACCCACTAGTCACTAGAGGGACAGAGGGGGAGCAGAGGAGGCAGAACAGGGCACAGGAGGGATACATTTGGAGGCACAGACATGGCTAACTGCGACTGACATGGCTAGCATTCAGAATCGGCACAGCTGAAGCAGACAGAAATGACACAAACACAAACAGATGGTGTGCATTTGTATGTATGTATGTATGTATGTATGTATGTATGTATGTATGTATGTATGTATGTATGTATGTATGTATGTATGTATGTATGTATGTGCAAAAAACACAATACAGGTAAATGACCTTCAGAATGGTTCAGCATACTTGATTAGTTGTTCCATGTGTATTAATTTAATATATCTTTTATTAAAGCTGTGATATTATTTGCCCCCTGAGTTATACCATAAATGCCTGTTTTCTTTTTTTATTCGTTTTTTCTAGTAGCAATGGCCAAAGGTTTGCGAGAGACATTTATAACAAGAACACCAGGAAGGAAGTAAAGAAAGAAGGGAGGAACCGTAAAGTGGTCCGTCTTGCTACCTGATGGGGCTGGATGCGTTGGATGTTGCAGGTGAAGTCAACGTAGAGGTGGAACTTGTCAATGTCCTTGGTTTTGTTTTGCTGGCCTCCTGGTTTCTTGAAAACGTCAACAGATGTCTGCTCTTTTTCTTTCAGTGCCGACTTGGACACAGAAGACTGGATGGTCACAATCCTTCTCTCGCACCTGATGCAGCAAGAGAGAAACAGAGGGTGAGAGTACTGTATCATTATCAATGTAGCAGGTACAAGAAACTCTGGTACCAATATCAATGTAACACAGACCACTGTGGGAATAGAACAATCAAAGCTCACAAGAATTAAGAAACGTTATGTGCATATGTTCTTACAATGTTTTCATGTAGGTGAGTGTCTCGGGGTCTTTGGCTATCATATCAGCCAAGATATGCTCCACCCCTGTAGCTACTTCTTCCATCGTTGAGAGACCTGACGCACAAAAACACACATATTCCATATTCAATAACAGTCCCCTTGTGGACCTTTAATGAGCTCTATAAATATCAGAGCAAATCTAATTATAACAATATTGAGGGGTTTGTTTAATGTCTGAAAAAGAAATGTTGGGTGCATATGTGTTCATATCTTACCTTCAGTACCAGGTTTTACCCATACCCTTAAATCCAGAGTATGCGGTGCGTCCATGAGTGCAGAGGCGGCCACCTCAAGGCCGAGTGCTTTGGCTCTGCGAGCCTTCGTTAGCTTACTGCCTTTCTTATAGGGAGCATACTACACACAAAGAAAGAAGCACAGGACTGAGATGACTGGTAAAGTTAGGTGTAAGAGCCATTGCAACCAGGCATTACATCGGAAATTTAAATAGCAGATATTGCTTTTTGCCAAAAAAAAATTATTCTGACCACATGATCCAGTTCATCAGCTGATCGGCAGCTCTTCAGATTTTGTTCCAGCTCAGCTGTCAAAATCCCGTCCTTTTTCAGGGTCTGAACCACAGACTGGGTCTTCTTGGCTAGAGAGCTGAGGCAATACACACACAGCCACATACACAAGTAAACAAAAATAAAAAGAGAAACTGATGATATATACACAGAGTAAACCGATTGCACTCCCACACAAAATTAAGTGACACACAAGTACCCAAGTAAAACAATCACAAACATGCGATAATGTTTCAGGCCTCATAGCTTGACCACCAGCACCATCTAGAGGCCAATGTCAGAAATGCCTGCCCAGCTCATGAGAAAACGTTTCACACCTTGATGGAAACCTTCCAAAGCTGGAGAGGGATTTCCCATTTCAGCACGACAACGACCCAAAACATACATTCAAATCAACAAAAGTATGGCTTCATCAGAAGAAGATTAAAGTTTTGGAATGGCGAGCCAGAGAGAGACCTGAATCCATTTGAACAGCTGTGGGCTGATCTGAAGAGAGATTTGGAGCGCTTTTGCAAAGAAGAGTGGGCAAATATTGCCGCGTCAAGATGCGCCATGCAAATAGAGTGCTGTTAAAAAAAATCAAAAGGTGCTTCAACAAAGTATTAGTTTTAGGGTGTGCATATTTATGCAACCAGGTTATTGCATGTTTTTTTTTAATTGTAATTTATCCCCCTAAAAGATTTCAGTTTGTTTTTCAATTGAATTGTTCACATTATAGGTCACATTCAAAAGTGGAAAGAGTTGTGACATGATTTTTTTTCTTCGTCTCATTTTTTGACATCACAAAAAACTGGCATTTTAACAGGGGTGTGTAGACTTTTCATATCCACTGTATACAGTATATTAGACTCTGTGCCTAAATGTGTCTCTGAATGCATTGTACGAGTGCTGGCAAGAGAGGGTGATATGGTGTGTTAGTTTCTTTTATTTGTGTTTAATTTAAGACGTTCATTTGCCTACCATAGCTCTTCATATATCAGCTGGACGTCTCGGACGGCATCGGCGTCCATATGGTTAATCAGCTCTTTGCGATATCGCACCATGAATGGCACCGTGTTCTCCTCACGAAGCAGCCCAATGACATTCACACACACCCATTGCTCCACACATGTCAGGGTAGATACCAGCTGAGGGGAGGGACACATGCAAATATTAAAACGGTTAATCTATATACACAAATAGTTAGGTAGGCAGAAAGTCCACTCCCATATAACCACAAATTATTTTAAACCGTTTGTCCATTGTTAGTATCTAGCAAGTAACACCTTTCCCACACATAAAACACACCAACAACCCCATTAATACCTCTGTCAAATCCCAGTTCATATTGAGTTCATTCCTTTGAGTGTGCTTTTCCGAGGACGGTAAAGGAGCCGATCGCCCCGGGCAGGCCCCGCTGGTCTTCTGTTTCTTTTGATTGGGCTCATCAAATGTGAAATCCTCCACTTCCTCTTTCTTTGCGCTAAGCCCAGCTACTGAAGACCCCTCGCCTGCCTGATGGGCATCCGACACAGTAAATGACACCCTCTACAAGAAAAAACAAGACACAAGAAAAAGAGAAAAACATAGGGGGAAATATTTTTTTTTTTAAAGATTAACAAAATATTAACAAAATATTAGAGATTATTGATGGCATATGTACAATGTTGCATCAGCTATGCACAAAAGAGAGTTTTGCTGTCGATGTGAAGTGATGCAGATGCACTGATATATTCTAATTTTTTTACACTAATAAACTGGCATGCTTGCCAACTCTACATCATCTTCTTGTGTTAGTGTGTGTGTATGCAGATATACTACTACTACTACTACTACTAATATGATTGTGAGTCTTACCTCCGACTTCATTCTGCTACTTGGCCCACTCTCTTTGGCCCTCTCTCCTTTGGGACAGTCCGTTTGTTTTTCTCCTTTGTTTTCTGCAGCCGTATTTTCTTTTTTTCCTTCGTCAATATTTTTCCTCTTTACTCCATGTAACACTGGTGCGCCAGGATCCTTCAGAACTTTAGGGGCCCGTGTTTTTCGTTCTGCTGCAGGTTTGCGTGGTGCCCTTGGTTTAGGAACTTTTGGCACTTTAGGAGCTTTCGGTGGTTTGGGCTCCTTCGGTTTCGCAGTTCTCTTGGCAGCGGCTTTCTTCTCCCCGGCTGCTGCAGGAGCTTTGGCCGCTCTGCTTGGGGCTTTAGGCTTTGGCTCTGTCGGCCTCCATTCATCATTATCCTCTTCACTACTGGATGTCTGGGGAGATGACCTGATGGCAAAATGGAAATTCATCAAATTCCAATACTAGAATAGGAGTTCGCTCTCTAACTCTGCTACATGTAGTACTCTTTCCCAGGTTAACCTGCTGCCCTTCAACACTATACAAACTGGCTAGTGTCTCTAGTGGCATAGTTACATATTTTATTTGCATATGTAAGTATGTGTCAGTTAGACAAAAACGGAAAACCCGGATGCATGTTGCAGAAAATGAATGAAAATCACTTACAAGTCGGAGTCGACATCTTTGTTTTCTACAGCTTTGGCAGTTGTTTCGCGTCTTCGCATCATCTGTGAGAAAATGGTTTGAGTTAGCTGGAGTTACACAAAGTTGTACATTGAGCGTTTAAGTTAATTATTTAGCTAGGTTAGCTAGTTAGCTAACGGACCAAACGTTAGTAGTTAGCGTTGAGGCTCAAGTGCACAGCTTTAGGTTATCCACAGTTGTTAGCTAGCTAACTCTACAATAAGTCGTCAGCGAGCACTGACAGCTGCACATAAAGCAAGAACACTGTATCTGTTTACTTTAGACGACACGTTTAATTTTCTGAAGCAGACAAGAGCTTGAAAGCGTTTGCTAGCTATGAACAGCCAGGCATAAATTCACATTAGCCGTTAGTTTAAATGTGGCGCTCCACGCTGACGCTGGCCAAGTTATCTTACTAAATGTCACAAATTGTGGTCCATACGTGTGTGTCACTGTCTTCCAACAGAGCGGGAAGCCTAGGACACATGTGTGCATTCATACCGTTAAAAATGGTCAACAAATGTGTGTGTATTCCGTTAGAAATCGTAGCTGGTGCAGCAGGGATTCCTACTTCCTGCAACAGTACGGGTACAACCAATCACAAAGGGGCAAACGTTGGTCTTCTTCTTCGGTCGGCAAGTGAGCTTACAGACACCTATAGCGCCCCCACTGGATTGGAGTGTACTGCAGTAGGTTTGCTCATTCAAATGTCCTTTGGGGTTCACCCTGATGATTCGAGAGGCTTTGAGACTATCCCAATTGTGATTTTAAAATCAGCATTTCAATTAGTTCATTCTCTAAATTATCCAACTCATACAAGAGGGCAAGGCAACTTTGGTGAAGTTCAATCCCTATAAATAACTAAGAATAAATGTAGGCTATTTAACTATTTTTTACTTACTGTAAATTCCCATGTCTCACCCTGATCTCACCACATCACCATGTCCCCCACTGCGCTCTAACTTCCCTATAACAGCCACTGGTTTTTAACTGTCAGACTACCTTTGTATTTCCATTTGATTAAACTTTTTTTGTTCTTCTAAAATGACAGTCAAAACAATTGTTTTACAATTGTTTTAATAATATTTATTTGAAATGTGAATGAAGAATAATATATAAGATAATGACAATGACTGTCAAACTGTTGGTGCCTGCTGGAGATTGTGGGACTTAATGGGGGCAAACTTGAAAGGAAAAAGAAAATATTACTCATACCAAATCACGATCACTAATACTAATACGATTGATACAGTATTTATTTATAATTTACTCTATTCAATCTAATATGCATGGTACAGGTATCCATTCTTTGTATTCCTAATTCAATCTGTTCCCTACTCATTACTGTATCATTACCATGAAGTGGTAAAAAGATGTTTCTTTTTACTCATTTAAACAACATGGATATAAAAAGGTAATTCAATGTCTTAACCAGTTTCAGAATTGCTATATATTGTCTGCCTGGTAACAGGTTATGCGTAACATGAGGAACCAATCAGAAACTCAGTTTGGTTGTTCTGGCTGTCAGTGTGGGTTTTCCCCTCACTGCTGCTTTCAGTTCCTTCTGTCTCTCCGCAGCCTTTAAAGTTACAAACTCGCTGAATTCTGTCATTAATATTCGTGAAACAACTTGCAACTTGTCCTGAATTAAGGTATACTTTCATAAGGTAAATGTATGTGTGTGTTTTCAGCAGCATTCTACGTGTTTAATATGGATATGGATGTGTGTTTTTCCAGGTTTGTGTTACGATGTCTAACCCCGAGATCCAAAACCAGCCTCTCCTGGCAGATGGCAACCAGCAGGCAGCCAATGCCCAAGGGTAAGGATGGTGTATGTTTATCTATCTCTATGGGGTCCCAACACTGTAGGACCAAAGGCTTGGTCCCCACAAAGTTAATAACCATTTACCATAAATGTTGGGTATTGTTATAAAAACTAAATTGGGTTTGTTTTTGTTTTTGTGTAAGAGAGAAATAAATAGAAAAAGAGTTTCCTATTTTGTCCTAACTAACCATGTTAGTTAAGTGTGTATGGGTGTGACCAAAACCAACTTTGAATATTCATGTTGTAACCTAGTTATAACTATGAAGTTATACTTTAATTTAAAAGTAATCATTAATCTAAGTCATTTTAATCTAAGGCACCTGCCTATCAGCCATTTGGGTTATATTTATATTTATCTTTATTACAATCAATCAGCAGACTCTTGAAACTGTGTTGACTTGTGTGATCCATCACATTGAACATCTGTCAGCACAAACAAAAACATTAACAAACAACAATAATGTAACTGCTTTAAGCTCCTTCGGGCAAATTAGTTATTTATTTTTAAATAGTACAAAAAGGATTGGAAACCAATAGCTGTGTGAAAAACAAGGAAAATACATTTCAAAACTCATGGATATTAATTTTGAAGAAAAAAAAGAAAGAAAAGGCTACAGTCCTTCAAATGGGTTGTAATTCTACCCAAAGTCTGTGGATGTCCGTGTGGAATTGTCTTATTATACTCCATGAATTTTGTGTTTATGCGCACTATTCTATTCTATTTTTGTATTGAAAATAGTCCTCAATAAAAAGATAGCTGAGATTTAAAGCGATCTCAGGACATGGCATTTATTAAAGTAATGGGAATTTCCAACAGAGGAAAAGACACAACAAAAATCTTAATTAAACTTTCACTCAGGGGTCTGTTTGGAAACAACTGATTTCATCTCTCAGACGGTCAGACGCAGAAAATACCACGGCTGAAGTTCCTGTTTCAATGAAATGCCGTGAATCTCCGACCTCTACAATGTTCCTAGTTGCATTTTCTGCTGCCTCTCTTTCGTATCGATCTCGTTCTCCCACATAACGATTTAGTCCATATGACCTCCTTGTTCGTGGTGGATATCAATTGGTAGTGAGTGTCTTTTTCCCCTTTAAAAAAACAAAATCATCAATTAGAAAGACGCATTTATTTTTGTACTTGCTCTCCAGGGGCCGCTCCTCTCGGGCCTACAAGGTGGCAGGTCTAACCCTGCTGGCCTCGGTCCTGATTGTGGGCCAGGCGCTGACCGTCTACTTCGTCCTCAGCCAGAAGAGCGACATCAAATCTCTGCAGGAGCAGAACAACAACCTGGACTCACAGCTGACGAGGTCAAGAGCTGGTGAGGAGGCCAAATTATGTTCAGATTATTGTGTGACGTTGACATTTAGCAAAATGGCTTGGGTGAGAGAAAATGTCAAATAAAAAAAATAAAATCCCTGCAACATTACTCCTTCGATGTATGATACATTTACTTCCTCATTGTTTTCTTAAGCTGAAAAGCCAGTTGAACCTGATCTGAAGTCTGATGGGACTTTCTAGAAGTTGTATGTTTGTCTGTAGGAAAAAACAGGGTTATATTATTCTAAGAAAATAAATATAATGTCAGTCCGTTTTCTAAACAAATGTTGTCTCTTCTAACGATGGACGGCGTAGCGGGCATCGTTGGATTAATCTTCAAACTAGACTGGATCCAACATGAAGTTCTAACTTTCACTTCCTCCTGTTGTTTCTCTTCTACGTCTCACACGGTTTCTCTTTGTGTCTGTAGTCGCTGTGCCCGTGCGGATGTCCATGAACAAGGCGGCCAATATGATGGATGTCTTTGTGGACGAGGTAAAAAATGATATATTGGAAGACACACTAAACATTTTTTTTATATTGATCCCCCTACATTTGTTTTGTAAAGCAAATAGAATTGTCATTGATCGTTGATCTCCGACCGATCTTTGGTGGTTCTCGTTGCCAATTTTGTGTTGCATATATGCCGATGAAGATGATATAATCTGATGTTTTCTGTTTTGTTTCACTGATTGTATCACAGGAGACTTCTACCAAAGACCCAGAACAAACCGGTATGTTCTGTCTATATTTACTATATTCATACACACACACACACACATACTTACCTCCTCTCCTCCCTCAGTCACTCAGCAGGCCACTGTCTGCCAGCTGGAGGCGGCTGGTATGAAGCCCGTGGAGCTGCCAGGTTTCAGGCCGGCCTGTGACGAGCGCGGCCTCTACCGGGTGCAGCAGTGCTTTGTGGGTCACTGCTGGTGCGTGAACCCGGCCGACGGGCAGCAGCTTGGAGCCCCGAGAAAAGGACGCCATTGCGGCGCGTCTCTCCGCACTGGTGAGACGAGATAACTGTTCATGAAGTCGGATGTATAATAGATTACGTTACGTGCAGTTGTGAACCAGTTTCATGTTGTATTTGTCTTTTGTTCAATCAAAGAAGTTATATTTCCATCATTATGGGGGCTTAGGTTCATGGATATACGCTGGGTTTCGCCAAGAGCCTGGGAACAAGAAGTTATCGTTTAGTGTAGATCCAATAATTTTTGAGAAATCACTTATTTTTTTACATTATATGAATGAAATGCTGCACTTAATTATATGAATTACATCTGGCATAAGTAATTCCATTAGCACAAATCACTTTTTTGAATTCTGATGCAGTTTCAAAATATATAAACATTTAAATTATTAAAATAATGCTTATTTGTGAACATGTATTTGAGCTACAATGCCGTTGACAGTGAAGTCTCCGTCTTTGTAGGCAGCCCATCCAAACTGCTGACTCTGCCTGATGCTGCTTGATACTGTGGTGAGTGCACATCTGGAGTTCCTCTGCTTCTCCACGTATCCATACATTAATATCTGTGAGCATTGCTGTATGTAGGAACTTATTATATGCCGCTGTAGTTTCAACGTATAGTTTAATTTTGTCCAAACAAAGTGCTTTTTTGACTTTTTTACTGCTTACTTTGTCCTTTTCTGTTTCTCTTTCCTGGGTAATTGAAGCGGATGACATCTCCTCCAGACACGAGCAAATCACGACATGTTGCATATTCATCAACTTCTAATTCCCTTCATGTCGTTAGTACTTGATAAGCATATACGGTTTCATATACTGCTGATAAATAAATAAAAAGTATGGTCATTTCTCTGCTTTCCATCATCTTATCAGTTTATTGCAAGTGCTCTGAAACCTATACTAAATGGACAGAGGTGCTATTAATTACATTCCACCATCTGAAGGTGTTTTTGTATGGCTGGTTAAAGTTAAAGATGTGTATGTTGTTTTTGTATTTTCTATTATATCATGTCAGTTTGATTAAAACATTAAAAAATTCTATGTAGGGACGTTTGTAAATAAAACAAAATATACTTAAAATCTTTAATGTCTAGCTAAAAAGGGAGAGGAAAGAAATTGACACACATTTGGGCACAATTAGGAAACAGGGACACTCCCCTTTTGAGACAATGGTTAACTGTATTTTTTCCCCATTTATTTGAACAATCCAAATAAAAATCTTTATGATAATTCAGGCAGTTTTCTTTAACAATATCACAAAAGGAATTTCAAACCGAATGAAAGCCCATGATGACAAGACAGTGACATAAAGCACCATCCATTGACCCGTATTCTACTTCAGCATATCAAGTGTTCAAAGATAGGTATGCCTTAAAAAGCAAGAATAAAACATGCAGAAATAGAAGACGGTAAATAAAGAAACAGAGCATGCAATAAATACAAAGACAGTAACGATGATCGTCTATAGGCACAAGTTGTTTCTGTTTTCCAGTTATCAAACATAGAGCACACGTTCCACAAACCAAAAGGACTTAAATATGGCTTCTTTTATGTCTAATACTTGTTACAGACCGGACTCTGTACACAATCATTGTGCGTTAAAGTCAACTGCAGCAATACAGTACCTATGGTCATAAAAATAAATCCTATTTGTGGGTTTAATTGTAAATCTTTTTTTTTTTTTCAGGTTATCCCACCCACTTGAAATATCTGCACAGCAAAATGAAAATTCTGACTGCATTTCTGCTGTATTATCAATTGTGCTACTATTTGTTTCCAGACCTGCAGCAACAACATGATTTATGGACGTAATATTGACATTTATCCATTTTACACTTCTAATGTCTTTCTCATGGAACCCTTTTCAGTAGGAACAACTCATCAAAAGCATGAAGCCGACACCACATTTTTAGTAAACACGTTACCACTGTATCATAGATTTTCTTTGACAGGTTTTGATATTTCTTCGGACACAAAACAAAAATAATTGTTTGTCGAAAGACAAAGTAACAACTTCAAATCCCTAAAATTCATACAATTGCAAAAGATCAACTAGTTTCCAGCATATGCCATACCCCATCGAGAAAGGCTATTGCACACATGGCATGAGATGATGATATCACGTTCAGACCAGAGTAGGCACTGTTAATATTATATAGTTTTCAGAAAATACTCCAAATACACACACTTTCATGTTTTGGTAAAACAAGTGCAATTAAATCTACATCTTTCAAGAAAATATTCACTTTGGCGTACAGTTTAATTTTAAAGCAGTTTGAGGTGGAATATATATTTTTTTAAACTGAGTGTGACATTTTTGGATTCATAGGTTATTTTTCCATGAACCTCTCTAAAGATGAATTCTAGAATTTAAAAATAAAAATTGACCTATAATCACATGGTGAGTGAGGAGTGTTGTCCCTGCCAAGACAGAATCACACCACACCAGATTTAGCTCTGGCACCTCCAAACATGAAGGGTTTCAACACGTTTTAGACTAAAGAGCCACCTGAGTTTGAGGTGAGAAAATGTGTACAAGCTACATCACCATGAGTGAAAAAAAGTGCACATTAGTAAAGGCTGCTGTAATTGATTTCTGACCACTAGGGGGCAATACATGACACATTTCCTCTTGGAGAGACTAAACATCTACAGCAAAAGTGACATGGTGCATTTCTCTCGAGTGAACCGTCTAAAGAAAGGAGATGAAATTGCCAACACAGCTGGCCTGCACATTTGGATAATGGTCAGTCTCATTATATATCAATACATCTTCAGAAAGCCCATATTGTGGGCAGTATAGGGTTCAGGACAGAAATCAATTATGGCAGTTTTAATGATTCTCTTCCAGGCAGCAGTCTAAAATTCAATCAGTGACTTTATTGGAAAGAAATACAGCTTCTCTTTTGTTTTAATAATCTGAATTGTAATCCTTTACACATTCTGCCTATATGCTCATATGCTGTATAATATATGTCAGTCACCCATATTCAAAGCAAGAGTCCCCTTACTCCATAAATTGGCTTGCTACTGAAGAATTTCCCTATTTATGTGGAAGCTGAAAATAAGAACTACAGAAAAGTTGTTTTAATGAAATGTGTATCTGTTCCCGTTTGCAGCTGTAGTGGCACCCTAAGCTTGCAGATGTCTCTCCTGCTCTTCTAGTCTTCAGGTCCTCTTATTTGGAACCGCCTTTAAAGTTGCTTATGTAGTCTTTGATGGTGTTTTCAATGTTGGGCACGGCATATCTTTGCGCTGCATAGATACCTGTACACGCTCCTATGGCAACACCCATCAAAGCTGAAGAGCGAAACCTTGCAACAACGTACCCGGCCAGAAAACCCTTCAGGAAGGGAGAACCCAGCAGACTGCCTCCCTTAGGAGAAATGGAAAGG
Organism: Cyclopterus lumpus; assembly: GCF_009769545.1. NCBI lineage: Eukaryota > Metazoa > Chordata > Actinopteri > Perciformes > Cyclopteridae > Cyclopterus > Cyclopterus lumpus. Next base: position 6,541,816 of record NC_046980.1, on the reverse strand, counting down.
AGAGGTTAGACCTGGTAGTAGGTAGCCCGACCAGTGGTTTCATATCTACATATGTTTAATAACTGCCTTGCCCGTGAGCAAAATTCAAGGCAGATTAACTGTTGCATGTACGTATTAGTGCATGTGTGATCTTTACCGGAGGAACCCCAGCCTGTATCTCATCCTCCATCCGTCTCTGAATATCTTCCAGCTGGTCCTTTAGCTCTACCAGGTCCTTGAGTTGGCCCAGAGGACCCTGCATAACACAATGATACACATGTTAGCTGACAAGGGTTTCCTAAATAAAAAAGCAGCATCTAAAAACATGAAATCATTGTAAATAAGAACAAAATTATACATGTACACACAAACTGTGCATGCTGATAATTCTTAAACTTAAAAACACTGAAGACCCAATAAACCAATCCTATCTTTGACATTAATATATCATTTTCACAACTAGGATTTTTACTAAAAAGTTCATTTTTAAAGAAAACGTGTTTACATTGGGCCTGCCTTTACTGTTAAAGGCCACACAGAGCTACGATTCTTCGAAACTAACAGTCCACTTGTTGTTGTCGTAAAGTGTTTGATTCACTGCCCTGACATGACGTCACGGTCAATAAGAGCTCGTTAATTCATCAGCGAGCACACGTTATAGTGTTAACACAGAACGTCAGTTGCTATGTTACATCACCTAACGTAAAGCAGCGATATATTAGCAGTGGGTCATCAGCTCATTCTTTCTTTTAACAACGTATTTATGTAGTTTGTGTTTACGACACCGTACGACCTCAATACACCTAGCCGTTAATCTCATATTATTTTAACGTAAATTAGTTCGTAGCCGGCTAACAACACTTTAGCTAGCATTTGGGTTCAGGCTAACGAACACCAGATTGCTAGGCGACGGCAGCCTGCTAGCTGTTCTAGGTTACGTCATACGCTCCGCCTAAAGTGAGGACCGCTGAGAGACAGTGTCGGTCAGGCGGGTTGTTTTGTTAGTACGGTGACAACAATGTGAAGGAAAGTTGAAAACTCCGACCTTGTCTCCTGCCATAGCTTCACTGTCCAGTGTGTTTTTGAGTCTCTTCTTCTTCTTTTGTCTGGTGTCTTTGTTGAAAAGCGAGCTCACTGCCCCCGACTGGATAAACAAGAAGCCTGCCCTGGCTTTGAGGTGTTCTTCCCCATTAGCTACAGCCGAGAAACTTTCATTAATATTAAAGATGAAGACTTTCATTAAATAACTCGTGCACAGTAACAATAACCAAGTACACAGACTAACTTTCTGAGTATAAATAACGTCATTGTATGTGTGGATACTGATTCTTTTCTCATGTTGAAGTACCTACCCAATTTTGTGATATAGTATAATTATATAACACAGTACTTGCGTTAGACAATGTTGTTTTGCATGCAGATTCTGCAGCTTGTCCAGCCACCCTCATATATTTTTAAACGGTCAGTGTAACCCCCATATTTCTAAATCTCTCAGGTCGAGCACTTCATCCTGCCATTAGCACAGAGGTTATATGATGCATCAGCATAATCGGTGAAGCCTATTCCATAGAAGCATTTCTTTTTTAAACATTACATCTACACTGAAGTTTGTACAAACCCCTATATTCTCACTCCTAGTTGACTGAAAGGAAGATGGGAGGAATCAATCCCATTAGCTCGGGTTTCTACTGTAGAGACCGTGCAGTCTGATCCGTTTACCTATACTGGTGCTGGAGTCAGCATGAGAGAGCACAGATGATTAGACACTAAGAGAGAGAATTGGAGTGAATAAATACAGAGACAGAAGGATAAAGTGTCACGGAAGCAATGAGATACTGTACTCATTAATCAGAGCTGTAAAATGTGCACTATTTTACCTCCAGCCTGAAGAAGGAAGCAGCATTGTGAGGATACAGGTGTAGTGAGACAAGAGACCTGGCCCCCCTAGAAATAAGATGACACAGTTTGAATCATTACGTGGACTGTGTGGCATTAACTTTTCAAGGTTAAAATGAACAGGTCACAAGTACTGAGATCCGCGATGAGCCACAAGTGTGTGTGACACGCAGCGCGACTGCAAGAGTGATGACTGCAAGAAAAAAAACTATACTTCAGACACATTTTAAATGATGAATTCTGCTCAAATATGAATTATGAAAGACACTTGATGGTTTCTTCTGCAGCACTTTGTTACTGGAGAGGGCCCCCGACAGTTAATCCTCACATTCTGCAGGACGGACGGTAACTTTTCCTTATTCAGGATTATTCATCATTGAGGGGAGTTATTGATTTTGGCTGAGGCATATTTGGCTGACTAATCTTTGGATGCCACTGTAAAAAGAAAGGTCATTGAAGCCTGCGGTGCAATCATCACAGCGATGTGCTTGAGGGGAATGTATACCAAACAGTCAGACAGTCGGCTGGATTTAAGAAGAAGAAGAAGAAGAATATATCGTAATACGCAGTGAAAATAAACACAAACTTATTTATATTCAGTGAACGGCAAAACAATGAACAATTCTGACTTTTATAGCTTTGTGACGTCATCAATTATTTAGCACGCCCAGCTGCATTTTTTCTCTTACATAATGAAAGAGATTCATATTAATACTCCAAACAGTGATTGCAATGCTGGTTTGTGTCGCTGTAATAATTCAAAGGGGAAAGAAAGAAAGCCCATCAGTTTCAGGGCATAGAGGCAGTGATCTGTCGGTTTTGCAGTACATTTTGAGGAATAATGATACAACTATACTTCATAATCAGTGCACTGGGCACATGTCATGTCTGTTAATTTCATCTATAGGCAGGAAAGCAGGAAAGCAGTCGTCAAAAGACGATTATTTACCTGAGAATTTACTGAAAATGGAAGAAGCAAATGGATTTATTCAGCAACTTTGAGTCTCACTAATAGGCACGTATATTCTATCACTCCAGTGCTTCATCTGGAGTATGAGCTGTAAGTATTTGGTAGATTGAAGGTTTATTGATTCATAATTTCTGCTTGATAGGTTCCTCATATAATGTGTCACAATGCTTTCTAAAGAGTTGAGAGCATGTTTGCTTCCGAGTAGACAAAGATAACTTCAGTCTTCAGTATATCCAATGCAAGTGCATATATATATATATATATATATATATATATATATATATATATATATATATATATTATACTGAGTTATAGTATCATAACCTCTGCACCTGCCTCAGGAGTGTTGCAGCTTCAACATTGTGTTGGGTGTTAGAAGTGTTGATTACACACTTTGGTCTCGGTGCTGGTTGAGCCCGTTAGTGATAATTTGTTGAAATATTTAGTTCTGCTTCATTATCACTATAGAGAAATTAAAGCTTTTCATCAATTCAGGGGACACATTTAGAGCCTGCCAGCGGATGTGATCCATTTCTAGGTCTTAAATCTAGAAGCCTCTTAGCGTGGCTCAATGTTTATGCGTTGGCTCGTGTTCAGTGAGTTCTCCTGTGAACCCTCCTGCTCAGTATTCAGCGAGCGTTTCCTCTGATGGCCGCTGATGCAGCGCACTCAGCCGGCAGAGGGACGTGGGATTGGACTGAATGAGATGGACTCGGTGGAAGAGTTGTTTGCGAGTTTCCTCGTTGAATGTGCATGACTCGGCATCGTTGGGAAGGAATATTGAGCCACCAACATTTTTTTCCTGTGGAAAAAAAGAGTGAATGTTTTTTTTTGTGCATGTAGCAGCAGCAGATTGTAATAATGGCAGTTTGGAGGTTTTTACTCCATTCAGGTCAATAGAGACGCAACCAGAAAATAAAGACACATTTTGACAGGTCCCTGAATTAATTAAATTGTAGTGCTTATCCCAAAGGAAACAAATAGATACCCAGATGTCCTGACATTTTCTTTTTAGATATGTTTCATATAATAAGCAGAATATCTTGATATTCTAAGGTTGGCTGAAAGTGTTTCAACAGCAGCAGCTGAGAGTCAAATCTTAATTATAATGGTTTCTATTTCAAGTTTGAGTTAAAGTGCACTGGCTGTTTGCCACAATGTTTAGCTATTGTGTGTGTGTGTGTGTGTGTGTGTGTGTGTGTGTGTGTGTGTGTGTGTGTGTGTGCGTGTGCGTGTGCGTGCTGCGTGTGTGTGCAAAGCATGTGTGGCTTTGCCCAAATGCCAGCTATAAGCCAATTAAAGTGTGTAAGCAGGAAGAGCGTTACTGCAGCCTCACTGCACCACTCTGCTGTGATGTGCCAAGGTGTGTGTGTGTGTGTGTGTGTGTGTGTGTGTGTGTGTGTGTGTGTGTGTGTGTGTGTGTGTGTGTGTGTGTGTGTGATCAGAGGTGCATATGTGTATCCAGGGATAGCATCAGGTTAACAGGGTCAAAAGAGAAAAGCAATACACCAGAATCAGGAAAAGAAAAACACAATTGTCAGTTGGGAGTGTTAAAGAAAGAGAGAACAAGACTGTACATGGAGGCAGCAAAAGACTTTGAGAGAGAGAGAGAGAGAGAGAAAGAGAGAGTTGGCGACATTTAGAGGGATGAGGAGATCTGATCAGAAGTATCTGAAAGAAAGAAGAGTCGGAGTAAAAGAGGAATTGGAATGAGAGAACTAGTGAACAGGAGATAATTTGGGGAGTGAAACAAGTCCATGGACTGCCATCAGGGCCACTGGTTCCACTGGTGTCCCTTTTACTCGGGGGACCTTCCTTCCTCTATGGCTCTGCCTCTGCATCTCCACAACTCTCTCCATCCTCTCTCTCTTTCACCTCTTCCTCTGTGTTTCTAGAACTCCTCCCTTCTCGTCTCTCCTCCTCTTCCTCACACATATACACTCCCACACCGGGGGATGCCGGGATTAGTGGAAGTCCCGATCAGAGTCGTCGGAGTCCCCGGTGTGCCGAGAGCCTAACAGGTCTGTGCTCTACTTAACCCGATCCAGATCTCTGCATGAGCCAGCTGCCTTCCTGGAGCCACGTTGGAAGAGGATGTCCTGCAGCCTGTGGACGTTTGCCAATAGTGGTGAAGACAAGGGATGCTCCCGCTTTATGAACACAGAGATATATGACGACAGTGAACGCTTTGTGGGGATGCGTTTGAGGAATGTGATGCTTCAAACTCAGTTCTCTGTCATTTTTTTGATAAAAAGTTGAGGTTATACTGAAAGCTTTCTGATATTTTGAGCTTATCTTAACCACAACCTCAACATCCTGTCAGAAGACCACACACTGGAGCTGAATGCTTGTTCTCTAGTTGTCTTCGGCTGTTAACGGGAGATCAACAAGTTGATTTGATTCCTTTTACCGACACCGAGAGACCACCCAGCTGGCAATATGGAGCTGAGGGGTCAAGGGTCAGGGGTTGGCATGCCAGCTATCGGGATTCCAGCAAGTTCCATAATAACGTCAGTGCAGCAGAAGGAATACTCAGCCGGCATCTGGCTTCGCAGGAAGGACAAACTGGAACATGTAAGTTCTGAATACTGGAGCTGTGGTGTGAGGAACAGATGGAATGAGGCTGAGATGATGAGACTAACATCTGAGAGCTACAATGATGTGCTTCTATATATATATATATATATATATATATATATATATATATATACAATAAATACTTTTAATACATTTTTGTGACAAAATAAGTGCAATAGGAACTGAAAAAGCCCTCTCTATTCGACTAAAACTGTAGACCAGTCACTTTATTAGCCTGTTTAAATTTCTATCCAATCAAATTCAAAGACACCCCTGCCTCCTTCTGACAAAAAATATAGAATTTGATAATCACCTGTCAATTAAGAGTTAACGTTAGGTGATGTTAGCAAACTGGCATTTGATTTGACTATAACCGCCAAACGTAGCCAAGCCAATAGAAAGCAATAAAATACGCTATTTTCATGAGGAAAGAGGAACACAAATGTTGAAATTCACTAATGTGAAAGACAAATGTGTTGTGTGTGTGGCTAAAATGTTACATAAGGACCAGAAAAGTAAGTCAGAGATGATGTTATGCTATTGGCAATGTGCAACATGGTCCTATGAATCTCTTATAAACCACTTTCCATTTGTCAAATGAGTTCTCAGAGGAAAAAGGTTGGCTCTGGAGGTTAAGTTGTTTTAATCAAAACATGGATGTATGCCTTCTTCTTTATTAATAAGGGTTTCAGAACATCACAGTGAAAGATCTGAGAGGAAGTGGTTTCTGTTGACTGCAACGTTTTAATATTTAACTGGATTATTATTGAAGAATGGATTAGTATTAGAAGTAATAATATCCAAGTGCTGGAGATCAGGCTTTGTTTTGGAGGCACCACTGGACAACGACGATTTACAGGAAGTTTATCACAAACTTTTTGTGATATGTTTGTTGGTTCCAGTGTCCTTACTCTCCAGGATTTGCTGCTTCGAATTTGAATTATTCTTCCCTGTATTCACATGTCTACGATTGCTCAATTAATTGATTAACTGACGATGATCAAATTAATCAATGAATTAAATAATCATTTGCAGCCCTAATTGTGTGCACATAAGAATGCTGGAGCACCTTGGAGTATATTCGATGTGTCCCAGTCAAACGGTGTTGAGGAACTTGAGGAACCGCTGTTAAGTGTCCGTCTCTAAATGTGACATGTCGTGGGAGATCTTCTGTCATTGCTGGGGGAACAAGGAGTTTTATTTCCACTTTACAACTCCACAAAACTCTCTTTTATTTCTTTGTGAAATTACTTTTGTCTTCCTGTTACAAAGCAGGTGTAAGGTCCTTAGGAGACTCGCCGCTTGCAGGTAAACATTCTACACGGGGCTTCTGTAGACAGTTAGCATCGGGGAGCGAATGGGAAAGGTGTGTGCTGAATATTTGATGTCGGAGGGGAATAGTGCCACGTCGAGAGAGAGGTGCTTTCAGAGCCTGTCTGCATAACCAACTAGGATGATGAATCAGCAGACCTACACACACACAAACACACGCGCGCGCACACACACACACACACACACACACACACACACACACACACGTACACACTTTTTGAACACGATTCATCCAGGATGTATGATGTGTATATAACATTTAGGTTCACCGAGAAAAATACAAACGTGAAATACTCTGATATAGGTATGCACAGAACAGAAGTCCATCATAGATGTAGAGAGTCCTGGGGGGTGGGGGGGGAGGCTCCATCCAAATGTGACAATGCACACACATTTAGGACCAAAATACCACAATGTGAGTGTCGCTACGCCATATGTTTTACCAACTAACATGATCAGAATATGACGATCCTACACGTCTACAGTGTGAACTTGTGACATTTTTGCTATCGTCTAAAGGTCCTTTAAACAGACAGCAGAGCGCCAGCTGATGGAGTTATGAGCTGTCACATGAACCTATATGCTGACTGCGGTTGCTCTTCTAAAACTAAGTGCATCTAAGTGGATGTTTTACTATGAGGAGTCTTTGGTTTATGGCTGTATGGATGCCTTTATGATACGTTAGCTTACATGCTTGGTTTCTAGTGCACATTGCATTTGAGGCGAACGACCATTTCAGGATTCTCACGAGGCAGTTACTGGATCCAAAAGTGTGTTCGCCGTATGCTCTTAAGATGGACTCTAAGTGGACGAGGCAGTCGGCATCAGAGACGGTGGAATCTCCCAGGGGACCTCCAAAGGTCGGCAGCTCCGAGGAGAGCGGGGGCTTCTCGCCCTGATTGCATTTTCAATTCCACGGTGACATGTGCTGACGCGTCGAGTCGGGTCCGCTTCTCTCCTGGACACGAAGTGGTCTGAGAGGTTTGATGTCACTTGCATGAGAGTGGCGATGACGATGGCGCAGATTGTGAAGCGTTCAGGACATTTGGAAGTTGAATCCGCTCAAAGGATAGGTATTGATTATATGCCTTGAAAAGTTTGACGGATAACCTTTTGATGAGCTTTATCCATCTTCCTGACGCTAGTATGCCATCGAGTAGCAAATCAAAAGTATGAATGGCCAACAGAAGGATCTATGGAATCTATTTGGTCAGCACGCAATCACAGATACAAAGAATAAAGTTTGTATTTGGAGAATGAACAAAAAAAAAAAACAACGAAATTGGTTCAACCAATTTACAAAATGACGGCATTTCAGTAATAATTATTTGGTGCACTACCAACTCATATAGCAATTTATTAAATATTCTGGGAATTCAATTGAGGAAATAACCACACGGAAACATCTGTTTTTGACAAATCAAGGTACTTCCTCACATCTGGGATAAAAACTCCAAAAAAACTCCCAGCGTTACCACAAGATACCACTTTATAAAGTTTAAAAACTATGAACTAGAGGAGGTGGAGTGGAACTACCCTTCAATGAATCTGATTAAATTGTAAGAAATAGTGATCTAATGGCACAAGGTTCTCAAGATTCATGTTAGCAAGATTCATTAAATGTCAAAAATGTTGATGGATTTCATTTGTAATGATTACAGTTTTAAAATTTAACATAATATTTTTTTTAAAACAATTCTGAAACAATAATTAAGGGTGTTTTCCTCACGCACGTTAGACAGGATATTCTCTCTGTGTGGGAGATGGAAGACAGCCAGTGAAATGAGAGAGGACCTCATCCTACCCATGTTATTAAGGTCATTTGGGAGGCAAAAAGAGAGCTATATTTCTGTGAGAGGGATATGTCGCCATCGTGATTAAAATTTTATAATCAGACACAAAAAATAATCGATGCATGGAGTGTTTGAGAGCGGGTACCAATTAAACTGATGCTCGGGGTGTTTGGCCCCCTGTTTGACAGCTTGGCTCAAGTTCAGCTTCACTTTACTTCAGTTGTGGCCCCGGCTTCTGGCTTTTAGTTAAAGTGTTCCTCCCTCCCATCTGTTTGCTCCTTAAAATGTTTGATGCTGCGGCCGACGATTCAGTCGTTGATTCAATGCTGAACCGAATCACAGCAATCCTCGTCAACATTGTGACCATTCATTCTGCCCTTTCGACTTATTGCTGGTGAGACATTTATTAATAACAGTGTTTTATTGTTTCTATTTGGGCATAAATCCATCTGCAGTGAGGAAGTGTTTGTAGAAAAGTTGTGACACAGTCAGAGAATATGGCACACGGACATATAGTCATGCTTTAAGAATGACTGAAAAGTCAATATTAAAGTATAAAAGCATTATCAGCGTACCTATTAGGCATAACGCACCCTTGAGAGTGCTACTGTATGTTATTATATATACATATCATTATGTAATTATAGATTTGTATACACATAAACGTTAAACAAGGGTGTTCAAATGAATGCTTACTGTGTGAGTGATTGTGTTAATACCATTTTAGAACAGTAGAGGGAGCTATTGTCTAAAAGGGTTCCGTGTGTCTCTGTGAACACACCTGAGTGTGCAGGTGTGTGGTAAACGTCCAGTGCCACGATAATGAACACCATCAGTTTCAACACGAGCTAATTGAATGTCTCCACAGGACAAAAAGGGTTTGAAGTATGCCGGCTGTCAGTTTCACCCTATGGGAGCTTTAAATCTCTCTCATCTCGTTTATTTGAATTGGCTCTTTTTGTTCTTATACTGTGTGACTCCAAACACGTTACCTCTCTCGCTCTCTTTGCACACACGCATACACACACACACACACACACCGAGGCAGATTAATGGTGAGACTATACTGGAAGCCATGCCTTTTCATGAGCTGAACTAATTAGGCAATTAGCTAAAAGTCATTAGAATCAAAGAGTAGTTATTTTAGTTGGGAAAGTGATCTGTGAAATCCACACAAAGTGTCAGAAGGATTTAAACCTGGGATCAACATCTGTGCGGTACAGTCTCTTCATGTCTCATAAAGATGCTCTCTGGCTCTTTGAACACGTGCAGCATTTAGCTCAGAACAGAGGTTAAATAGGATTTTATTGTTTTATATTCCAACAAACTTGATTCACTCGCTTATAGACGTATTATGGAAAGCGCATGCATTCTTTCTCTTCAAGTGGGAAGTTCTTCTGATGAAAGATCCCTTCCTGTCCGTGGGGATTATGATTTATTTACCGCAATATATCTGATCTTTTCATTCAGAGCCATGTATGATGAATATACATGTAGTAGGGTCATTGAGGCTCTGGGGATCAAACCTCTTGGTTGTGTGGTTTGTTTCATAACTCTGACTGCAGGTGACGCTGGACATGTTGATGACCCTTTAGGAAGATCTCTAAACCATACAGATGGAGAGGCTAAATGAGGCTACATTTGTTTGATGTGTTGAGAAGGAGCGTGAAACTTTGAAACGTGTGCATCGGTCCCGTCATCGCTTCATTAGAGTCTGTATCCCGTCTTCACACGCCTGAGATCCATGCCTTCGAATGAGTTGATAGCCACCGGTGTAGCAAATCACCGTCTGCTTCAGATGGATGTTCTGCTTGTGCGAAGAGGGCGAAATCACAACACCGAGCAGCTGATGTCTTTTGTTGGTGAAGCTCAGAATTCAAGGTTTCCCCCCCCCCCCCCCCCCCCCCCATAAGCGACAGTAAATCTCACAGAAGCTGCCTATAGCTGCTAAACACGTGGCGTGATGCTCACACAGTGATTTGTTTGTACATTTTGAAAATCAGATGAACAGAAATACAGCAGGAAGTACAGCAGGGAGGATTAAACTTTTTTTTTCTTTCATATATCAAGCTGCTGCATATATATATATATATATATATATATATATATATATATATATATATATGTATACGAATACTCTCCAACTTCTTCTGAAGGACCGCAGAGATGAGTGCTTCAGAGTGTCATCATATTAGCCACAGATAATGCTCCTGCTTAGAAGTGTACATGGCATTGTTCTGGTTTCTTAACTGTTGTATTTTATTCACTCACGGGCAAACATAACAATATTTAACTTCAACTAAATATCATCCATTGGAACCTTTGCAAGTGATTTGTGAATGTTGGTCGTGTGAAGTTTAAGTTACAGTTATAATGTTCATGTTTTTTTTGTTTGTTTTTTTGCCAATGCAGTAAATCTGCAAGTGGGTACTCCATAAAAGACACAATATATTTACAAAGGAAAATAAAACACTGTATATCTAGTCTTTATAATGATCTGCTCCCTTTTACATTTATACTACTGAGTATTAACAGTTAACGTTAAGTTTAATAATTGAAATAATAAATGAATTTCCCCTTGGGAACAATAACATATTTCCTTTGCAGCTTCTACATTGTAATGCTCTGACCTGTGAAGTGAAACAGCGCCCTCTGTCGGCCCTTCTTTGTCAGTACACAGCTGCAGGGCAGAGACTGACTTTAAAAGATGTACTCTCTCTACTCTACAGGAGCTCACTGTGCTGCCTTTGCATACTTTAGTTAACCTCCAAGAATGACTTCACGAGGACATCTTCCCTCCGCCTCAGTCGCAAACAATTGCAGGAATGCATTTGTGTGTGTGTGTGTGTGTGTGGGTGTGCGTGTGTGTGCGTGTGCGTGCAGTAATTGCATCTTGCTGCATCACATGTGATCAAGCAGAAAGCAAACCGACATGTTTAGCAGTTTATAATATTCTGAATGTTTGCAAGTGGTTCACTGCTAATTAACAATGTGTGTATAATTGTGTTTTAGTCACATGAAGATTTAATAAGTGAGCACAAGGCAAGGGGGGAAAAACAGAGGAGAGCCGGACCATCCATCTAGTATTTATTCTCTCTTCCCTCCCTCCCTCTGTGTCGAGAACAGAGAAATGTGAGCTTCCTATTGGGAGAGGGTGGGGAGAGGGAGGGAGGGAGAGTTAGAAGGAGGTGGATGAACACACGATACTGTGAGACGAGAGGAGAGGAGGAAAGTGAGACAGAGAGGAGGGAGGACAGGAAGCATAGAGAGGAGAGGAGATGATGGTGAAAGTGACCAGAGGACGGATGGATACAGGAAGATAAGCATTGTGTGAGGATTTAGGTGTGTCCTTCTGTGTTTGAGTTTTCATTCATAGAACAGGCAGGAGGAGCAGCCCTTTCCCTCACACACACACACACACACACACACACACACACACACACACACACACACACATGCATTTACATTTGTGCGACAGAGAGGGGCCGACTCCGCTTCCCAGACTCCAGGGCACTCCAGGGCAAGGGACAGATCACACACACTCTCTATCTCTGTGTTTCTCTCATCACACACTAGAAGAGCACGTGTGTTTGAGAGTGGACTAGCGACAGATGGATGCGCCATGAAGGTAAGGTCTCCTTACTGTACAGTTATCTATCTATCTATCTATCTATCTATCTATTTATCTATCTATCTATCTATTTATTTATCTATTTATCTATCTATCTATCTATCTATCTATCTATCTATCTATCTATCTATCTATCTATCTATCTATCTATCATTTATCTATCTATCTATCTATTTATCTATCTATCTATGTATTTATGTATTTATCTATCTATCTATTTATCTATCTATCTATCTACCTATCGGAGAACTGAGATTGATCCTCTCGACATTGTGCTGTCGATAAGAAAGTGATAATGTGTCATGTTTCACACTCAAGTGGCTTTTTTTGTGTGTGTTTGTGCGTGTGTGTGTGTGTGTGTGTGTGTGTGTGTGTGTGTGTGTGCCAAGAGGGAGTCTTGAATTGTAGTGCAGGATCGTTCTTGTTTCCAAGAATCAGATTAATATTTTGTCTGTTCCGCTGATGTTTACATGATGGGACGCAGTATCTTCATGTGTGTATGCGAGTCCAAGCGTACCGCAGTAAATCTAGAAGAAGGTGCTGATCCCGACTCGGGTGTTGTTAATATTTCATAAAGCGGCTATGATAGTTTGCAGTGTTGTACACCTGATAAAGACGCCGATAGAAGCGACTCGACAACCTTGAGGCTACACTGTCTTAGTGTCACACAACTGGGAGCTGTGAAGTGCGTCTCTGTTGCTAGGCAGAGCGAGCAAGACTTTTAGTGGTTGGCATGATCTGGTTTTACTTTTTGGTTACAGCTATATTTGGTTATGGAAAGATTTGATCCCGGACACATCCAGTATTTAGTTTATGAAAACTATTCAGAGCTAGGACAATAAATCAACCAATATTATCTTACTGCATATGGAATATACTGTAGAAACAAGAAATTACAGATTACAGAAATATGTTTATGTTAATTAAGAAACAATGTTTTATAATGTTTCCGACAGAGAGCACCATCATTTGTTGTTTACATTACGTATTTACATTACTGTTTGCCATTATTTTATAATCAGCTTTTTAAAACTCAATATGTATCAACCTTCCAGTACTAAAAGTCATGACAACTATACTCCAGGTTTGTCTTTCCAGTCTTCATGCCTCACTAACTGCATTCATCATGATACAAAGTGAGATATCCGTTTAACTCCCACAGGAGTGTCATCACCACACAAACCATAGAAGGCTGAAGGAAGACGAAGATCTCTCCCTGTGACCAGGAGTCTGACTGTAATAGTGTTTTAATGTTATCCAGCGTGCGCCATAAAATCCTCTTGGACAGCTTTACATCGTCCCCAGACTTTTACAGCAAGATTTTCCCTTCAACGTTACCACTTCTTTCTCTCTGTTGACTTCCCCGCTGCTTCTTCTGGTCCCATGGGTCCTTTCAGTCCTTTACAAGTGGGCTGCTGGGGCAAAATGGGCCCGCCAAGTGAGGAGGAAGGGAGAGAGAACAGCTGAAGTATTAATGCAGAGAGATGACACATAGAGAGGTTAAATAGAGAATGAGAGGGGCAGATTTAAATCCGGGGTTGTTAATCCATGGGAAAGAGCAGAGGAGAGGAGAGGAGAGGAAACACTGAGAAGAGAAGAGAATAGAAAACAAGGAGAAGAACACGGGGAAAAGGAGATTATGGACAAAGAAAAAAAAGAAAACAATCTCAGCCAGCATCAATATGCTGGCTACACACTCTCACGTCGGTGCGCATGCACACACACACACACACACACACACAGACACGCACACGCACATGCACGCACACACAAACCGGCCCAGAAGCCCATCAGACCATGGTGCAGAGCGCCAGCAGACTGTGGAGACCCAATAACACCTGAAATGGTATCCACGGCAACCAAAACCACTGGCTCCCTGCATGCTTTTTGTCAACAAAACCAAAGATGCAGAGTCGGTGCATCCGCTGTGACATTTCAGGTTCCAGTGTGGATTGGTTCAGGGTCAATAGCGGTCCGGCTCTGTGAGTGTTGTCTGCGGACACACTCGTCGTGTTCTGCTGCTCTCTCAATGAGAAACAACAAGTGGCAGACCCAACTGCACCGCTGTGATGGAAAATACTTACAGTATATATAGACAAATGAATAGACACGTATTTTGAATTGTGCATAAGGAACGAGGTGCAGGTGCCTCCATGTCTCCAATTAAGAATGAACATTCCTACAATGCTCTTTATTATCATTAAAAGTTGCCAATTAATTTGCTTTCATTTGATTTGCACTATGGGGGCATACACTATGTGCGGAGTGCGCTTGTCTCGGTATACCTGTTCATGTCTGTGAATGTGTGTTTGCGACACACTTTTCAAAATGCATATATTTGTCTAGATCTGCTGCGTGGACCGATTCAGGTCGAGAGTCTGGCTGACGGACAGCTCTCAGGCTGCTGCCTCTGTGCTGAGCGCGTCAGGAACTGGGCTGGCTCTAAGAACACATCGCATTATCACACAGGCTCTGCTGGGAGTCAAGGCTGAGAAAAGGGAAATGCAATAGACGGGTGGTCTGTGCTGTCTGTGCTGTCACTCTGAGGGCTGCGCAGCCCTTTGATATCCTGGCAGTAGCGTTTCAGCAGTGTGAGGCGGTTTGATTGGTTGGTTCAGTAGCGAGCGAAGAAATAATAGAAAATCCTTGTGATCTAGACATGTGCACGCATTGAAATGAAGCTTTTGTGATTCTTTTTATGCGTCTCTTTTTTAACTCAAACTGACAAATATTTCAATTGATAAGTCCGTATGAATTTGAAGAACCCTACATTTGTAGTTGTAGTTGTTCAATGCTGTTTGGAGATTACATCAAACATTGCAAGCGATCAAATAAAAAACGGCAAACTTTTAAAGCAAAATGTTGATATTGACCCTGGATTTCAATTTCGGATGGCAATGTTTTTGATCTTGCAACCATTTTATTTAACGGACCTTTTACACTGAAGACAGTTTGACTCGTACAAGGAGATGCTCTCATGACATTAATGATGGCTCTCTTTCATGTTTCAGTCAGCCGATTGTACACAATGCCAGGGCCCTGGAAGTAAAGAAACATTATGCAATCATATTAATTGTATTAATTACACATGTGCATTTTTCTAAATAGCTGCTGTCTAAAAGCTCTATTGTTGTAATTGAAACTACAGTGTGGTTTGGTTTGCGGCAACTACAACAACATGGCTAAGAACTACAACAACATGGCTAAGAACTACAAACTACAACAACATGGCTAAGAACTACAAACTACAACAACATGGCTAAGGACTACAACAACATGGCTAAGGACTACAAACTACAACAACATGGCTAAGGACTACAACAACATGGCTAAGGACTACAAACTACAACAACATGGCTAAGAACTACAACAACATGGTTAAGAACTACAATAACATGGTTAAGAACTACAAACTACAACAACATGGCTAAGAACTACAAACTACAACAACATTGTTAAGAACTACAACAACATGGTTAAGAACTACAAACTACAACAACATTGTTAAGAACTACAACAACATGGTTAAGAACTACAAACTACAACAACATGGTTAAGAACTACAACAACATGGTTAAGAACTACAAACTACAACAACATGGTTAAGAACTACAACAACATGGTTAAAAACTACAAACTACAACAACATGGCTAAGAACTACAACAACATGGCTAAGAACTACAACAACATGGTTAAGAACTACAAACTACAACAACATGGCTAAGAACTACAAACTACAACAACATGGTTAAGAACTACAACAGCATGGCTAAGAACTACAACAACATGGTTAAGAACTACAACAACATGGCGAAGATTGTCCCACGTATTGAACATATTGCACTGGGCCTCTAGTATACGCTCTTCCACCAATAACACCCCCCTGTTGTTCAGTATACATGATATCTTATACACTGCAATGGTTGATGTGGCTCATGGGTAACGTGATATTTAGTCACTCTATCGGAGCCCCCTTCTACTAGCAGGAGCTCCTTTACAGGTTTCAAAGTGAGTGACGGTGGCCCTTTTGGATCAAAACATCATTCAAAATGTTTTCAGAGATGATGAAAGAGACACAATTCAGTCCAGTGTCACTCAAGATCTTACACAGATGATATTTAGCTCCGAAACTGCAAAGCCAGAGGAGCCTTTTTTCTTTCTTTTCTTTTCTCAAGAAGCCCTGGAAACAAAGCTTTGCTCTTTTCTTTTACATCCCATGGAAATAAACAGAGAAGCTGCAGCAACAGACCTCTCTATCTACCACATTAACAATGGAAGCCACATTTTGTGTGCGTGTGTGTGTGTGTGTGTGTGTGTGTGTGTGTGTGTGTGTGTGTGTGTGTGTGTGTGTGTGTGTGTGTGCGTGTGCGTGTGTGTGTGCGTGTGTGAGTGTGTGTGATTAAATATGCCCGTGTGGGTAAAAAACAAATGCCATAAATACATATTTATGAAGACACATGCACACACACACACACACACACACACACACACACACACGCACACACACACACACACACACACACACACACACACACACACACACACACACACACACACACACATTCTCTCCCCGATTCAGACACACTATCCGTCATCCCGTGCTAACAAGGGTTTATCCAGGCAAAACAAATAACACCTCTCAGAACATTACAAGATCTTAGCAGAGGACGCACAGTCTGGTTTATCAAAGCATTAATTATGAATGTGCCTTTATTACATGAGACGCGTAGGGGGAGAGGATGATGACTGTTTTTTCGATCAGCGCTCATTAGGGATTCAAACACTTGATTACTTTTTTCAGAGCACAATATATTACACAGACGTGTCGCTAATCTCTAAGCTAATATGGATTAACTTTATAGTTTTGAGACCGATGGTGAGCCAGTTTACTCGATAGTAATACATCAGTGTAATTTTACAGTTTTATAGCCGGTGTCTGTGTGACAGATTGGCTTTGTTGTGAAACCAGAGGTATGCATATTTTTGTGCATGTTGGTCCCTGATAATCAGAGTGCTTTCAAGCCCTTCAGCTGCATGCACGTCCCTGATAGTTCAGTGTTTTTGTGTTACTAACGTAATAACGTTTTTTTTTTTTTTATGACTGCGACAGTTTCACTCTGCATCAATTCTCTTTAAGCTGCTGTCACTGTGCATTTACTGTAACTGCTACATTTATTTCACTGGAAATTGGGAGATGCAACATGCAGAGAAATTATACGCCGTGAAAGCAATGGTTCATAAAAACAGTGGCATTAGAGATTAAACTATTTGGATCTTTTACACAGCAGACATTTTGACCTGACACATAATACCATGACAATGGCTCTGTTGCATTCAAATACATATACATATACTACACTACATTTTGGAAGCTAATATTGTACTTTTTATCTGACAATATAAATTACGAGTTTCTTTGCAAGATTTTGATTAGTAATACAAAATAAGAAGAGATCAAATAACTTTAAATATTCATCTTATGAGACTGGTTTATTTCTATACTGTTACATTATGGCTTTCTGGGCCACCTGAATGGAATTGAGCCATTCTTTCAGTTAGTGGTTACACCTGAAACTCGAATTTAACCCCGAAACATTGTAGTGATAAAAAGACAAATCTTCACTCTTAAAAATGTAGCCTTTCACTAAAGTTTTATTTTCTAATGGCTGTTCCACCACAGCCAGATATCTTCCCTGTACAGGTCATTTCTGAAGACCTTACAGTGTCGTTGTCTCCAGGTGGCAGAGCAATTTCACATACCTGTATAAAAATAAAACTCACCATTTTTAATGGCCTCTTCTGGATGAGAATGGTATGCAGGAGGTGAAGTTCTCTCCCATGTCCTGGTGTCAACTCTGCCACTACACTTCAAAGTGCACACAGCCATACACTCCACTCAAGTATGTGCTGTATTGTTCCACAATAACAAAGTGCCAACCGCCTCCTCAGGAGATTCATGGTTCACGCTAACAGACTAGCGAGGCTAATGCTAGCAGTGCTGTCGGGCCGTGCTTCACAGAGGATGAGGGATCAGCAAAGTCGTTAGGGGAACATCGATGTACACTGTTTAAAGTGCTGGTATCTGTTTGTCTGTGCACTTTAGATTTTATATTCTACTGTAAATGTAATATGTTTCAATTCTTGCACTGTGTTGATTGTTGCTGATTGTTTCATTTTATTTGTCAAATGGTGCGCCATGACAAATTCCTCGTATGTGAAAACATACTTGGCAATAAAAGGTTCTGATTCTGATGTTCAGAATTTAATTGGCAAATATTTGAGTCCGGACCAAAGGGATGGACTGACCGACCAACGTTGTCATCCCTACTGCCAAGCTAAACACACACGCACGCACGCACACACACACACACACACACACACACACACACACACACACACACACACACACACACACACACACACTGTGTTTTCATCTTACAGCCCTGACCCTTTCACAGTGTGTTTTTCAGATAATTTTTCTTTCAGCGTTTTTTAACTCAAGGCTTCAAAACTGTAGTACACATAACTATGGGAGACTAGATCCACTTCTTATATACAGTCAATGCGACTGTAACATTGTCAAAGAGCTGTTGCAGGGTTTGAATTTATGTAAGAAACACACACACACACACACACACACACACACACACACACACACACAAACTCACGTAGGCACAAAAGCACGGACGACAAAAAACAACCTCCTGTATTTCACAAAGTTCTGCAAAGTGAGAAGTGTTATTGGCCTCTAGACTCTGAAAAAGGTCACGGTGAAGAGTTGTTGCTCAGCTTTATTTTAGCTGCACTGCAGATATGTGCCGAAGCCCCTTCTGGAGAGCAGTTCTCTTTGTCCCCAAGGTGACCACTTTATAAACTCTGACTTTGACGCAGAAAGAAAGAGTTCTGGTTCTGAATCAAGTTAAAGTGGGTTGTTTTGTGTGTGCTTGTTTTTCATGTGTATTTGTTAGTGCACCTGTTCGGAGGCTTTTTTGGTCATCTTGGAGACATCGTTCTCATCAGCTTCTCCTTCCTTAAACATTTAATTAAAGGAGACGTTGCTGTGACGATTGGTTGGCGCATGTCCTGTTTTTAAAGCTGCTGATAATGTCCTCACTCGGCCAACAAAAATCCAGTGGAATTAAACAAGAGGAGACGGTGGACTTATTTGAATCGATTCGTGGCAGTCTCCCTCTCTCTCTCTCTCTCTCTCTCTCCTCTTTCTTTGTTCGCTGCCATCGCGGTAATTTAGCCGAGGCCTGTGGCTTGTCAAGGGATCAAGCCCAAGCAGCTCTCCTGGCAGAGCTTTAATGAAACACTCTTGGCTCTCAAATGATGCGTGTGCTTTACTGGGTATGAGTATGAGAGTGTGTGTATGTGTGTGTGTGTGTGTGTGTGTGTGTGTGTGTGTGTGTGTGTGTACGCTGTAAACCATCCTCTCTGTCTATACACAACAGCTGAGCCAGTGTAATTGAACATCCTGCTGATTCCACCACAAACACATGGAGTCACACACACACACACACGCACAGGCCCTGAAGTGTAGTTTGGTAGTGACGAGACCGACGGCAATAGAATACGCTCGTTGATGATGGATATGCAGAAGAAGAGAGCAGTGGCAGGAAACGCCATCGGAAGTGTGGCAGAAAAATGGCACGGGTCTGCAAAAACGTCTGCTTTTTAGTAAGACGAGAACGGCGTGGACAAAAAACACATCTTGTGCATCGCTATACGCCAACGGGAGCATATTGTAAGTGTAATATCATGATTTTATTATTGATAGGTGGGCATATCAGATCTATGTAGAAAGTATAGAAGTTGTAAAGGAGGAGGGTCGGCGTGCTGGCTTTGGGGTTGTCTGGAGGAGCTTATGTTTGCGTGTGTGCGTGTATTTGTGTGTGGTGGAGGGAATAGGGGAGGCAGACAAGTGATAATAATAAACGTAATCCGCGGAACTCAACATGAACACAATAATAAAAAAAAACTGCTCTCCAAGGAAACGAAAGCAGAATACATGAAAACGTTGGTGGAATCTTCAAACACGCTGTTGAAGGAAAATAATGAAATGGCCGAAGAAGAGAGATAAAACTGCAGATCAAACATATTTCATATTCACAAAAGGTATTCTTATTATCAAGGAGTGTGTGTGTGTGTGTGTGTGTGTGTGTGTGTGTGTAGGTGTGTGTGTGTACACTAGCTGTGCAATCAGATACAAAGCATCACAACCTATTGAAACGTTGCACTTTGCTCAAACCTCGCGATGGAAGTATAATCAAATATATAGGGGGCAGGTGCACAGGAGAATAAAAGCATCCATCTTCCACTCGACTCACCGGCTGCAACAGCCAATGGAGTACAGACTAAAAATCATAAACTTCTAATGCACCGCCAATAATTGGGAAAATATATACATTAAATGAACCATTCAAGTATCTCAAGATCCGGACAACGCAAGACACCTATCCCAATCCAAATTAGAAATAAATGATCGTCATCTTAAGGAAAAACAATTCATACATAAGATTGTTACCGACGAGCTGATGAACACTGTGAACCATTTAGCAGCTTCGGAGCCACACATTTCCCTCAGGGATTTACAGAGCTAAAAGAGAGAGAGTGCATAGAGCCGCCAAGTGGCCTGAAACGCAACTCCAAATGAAGATAATGTTGCTGCGTATGTGGCCAAAAGAAGAGCAGTTATTGCATGTTTAATAAGGTCTTTCCATAATTACAGTGTGTTAGGAAACAGGCAAAATGAAATTGTAAAATCACTCATAAGAATGAGCAAATTTATTTGCTCATTCAACGGTGGAAAGATAAGTCTTTCCACCGTTTCCCAACCCACTCCATAGTGAATTTATATATCCATATATTTATATCATTACAGTGTCAGAGCTGACAAAGACATTCTTAAGCTTCCATAATGCATGCAGCGCTGTTGTGTGTGTGTGAGTGTCTTATGCAACCATGGCGCTCCCAGCTTAAAGACTTGACCAGGCTGTCTGAATGGACCACTGGTTGATTGGGGCAGTTATCGTTGGGCTCAGTTCTCATCATGGTCAGCAGGGCTCTCGTGTTATTTTAATGCAGGGACTCTAATTGACTTATTGATTTTGAGAGCCCAGCTGGGCTCGATGGGAACAGCTGCTTTGCAAGCTGGAAGGGAGAGAGTGAGAGAGAGTAGATGGGTTCGAATGACAGCCGCTGGGATTCTGTTACAAATCGCTGTAAAAAAAAAGAAAGAAAATACGATTTATTACAGTGCTTTTTCTCATTCTCTTTGGCTCAATTCTGGAATGAGGATGTTTTGTTCCCAACTGATTTCTCATAACCACTTGCAAATGCTCATCAAAATTAAATTGATCGCCGTCATTCCCTTCACAACATTCTTCCATCGTTTGAGCCAACGCATGCAATATGATCCATTAAAAAAATCTGTCACACATACATATTATATAATATTATATTCCATAAATATCTATACGACACAGTGTCAAGCACTTTTTCACCGTGAAAATGGGCCAAAGCGATGGAGAAAAACTGTAATTATCACCATAACATGTTATTAACAACATATGATTTGAGTCTCGAGAATGAAAGAGGATCTTCAATTCCTCGCTGCATCGTTAGCTGTGGTTTAGTAAAAGAGGCACAAGGACTTCTCGTGCCAGCTGTGGTCCGATTGTAGAACACATTCATGGCGAAGTAAAGGTCACTCAGACTCAATGGATCTCTTCTGCCAAAAGAAGAAGAAGAAAAGAAACGCAGCACAAGGGCAAAGTGCCATCATTTGAGCTAGAACCCATGCATTTGTAGCTATTCTTAGCCACTTAAAAGACAGCATTCTTTGACACATGGTCCCAAATGGCATACGTTTACACTGCCCGAATCCCCACACGGCTGGTATTCTGTCTTCACAGCATTTAAAAATCAATAGAAGTCTGGTTTTCACGAGATATGACCTTAAATTCATCATCTTGTCATGTTTTGATCGCCTCTATATGAATCTCTCTCATGATTTCTCCTTCTCTGTCCAACCTGTCTGCCTTCCTGTCGCTCCCACGCACACAAACAATTGCAGCGTTTTAAGGAGTCGGCTTCGATGTCTGCGCTGACCTTTCTCCGTTTAAGTCAGTTATTGCAGGGACAGGAAAAGGAAAAGTTACTCTGTGGCGGGGGAGGAGCAGGCTGCACCTGACCGGCCTACAGAAGATGACGCATGGGTGCGGTTGCCTTTAGCAATACTTTGTATCGTCGGTCAAGTATTACTACGAAGGTGAATTACTTGACATGCATGAAGATAAATGTAAACCGTAACTAGGCCATCACTGAGTTTCTGAATCACTCATCGCGCCCGTTGTGCAACCATTAATCAGTCGTGATTGGCTCGGTCCAGTATCCAGAGGCAGAGAATGCATCAGTCAAAGTCCCTGTTGTCGTGCCCTCAGACATCAACTAACTCTCTCTCAACCAGGATATAGGATGCTGCGACCAGTGTGCAAGCTGCACACTGAAATTGGTTTTCTTTGCACAAATTACACACTATACAAGCTTGTCCCAGCCTCCCTCGTGATGCATGAGTTCAGCAGGCCTCCGAACATCGCGATGGGCTTACCGAGAGTGCCGACGAGCCCCGAGTCGGGGGGAATAGATCCAGGGATGGAGGGTGCAGGTCGAGGGATGGAATGACCAGCTCCCAGTTGAACAGGAGTTGATGAGTTTGAGTGAATCTGGGAGACATCGGCGCTGCTGGGACCGTCGAGCTCCAACTCGCTCGCGGCCCCGACTGCCTTGAGAAGAGATGGATGGCCTCGCCTTCAGTTTCAACAAGAGGAATAGATTATGTCACTCACACAGAATCAATTCAATTTAGAACAACTTATCAACAAACAAACAAACCAGAAGTCATTTGTCACATGAATTAAACGAAGGGACAGAACTATTGTATCCTGGATGATATGTAACAGTGTCAACACCAATGCATCTAATTAGAGTGCGTTTGTAGACGTGTGAGCTTCTTTTTATTTGTGGAAACCTGCAGCATATGAATCAGTGTGGCGGTATAAAAATAATATGCAGTTAATTTGGCAATAATGAATGATCACTTTTAATAAAATACCTCACTTACAGTAAATCTGCTCTAATAAATATCTTTATATTAACAAGGGACATGCCATGAGAAAGGAGTTGCTGTGGAGATCCTACAGAGAATTATCTGCCGACTCATCATTTTCCAGCTGGCAGCCCTTTCAGCTCATTGTTTAGCGGTCTAGTTCACAACTTTATTGCAATACAATAGATTGTTTTGATACCACAGGAGAATAGGGATAGCATGTTAACTAACAATTACACTTCTCCTGTTGGTTAATAACATTAAGACACTTTTTTTGTACTGAAATTCTTTATTCGTGAATAGGAAGATTAGGTATTATTTTAAATATGTGGAAATTTACAAATACATTTCCAAAGCAGAAATGTGAAGATCGGATAAAGTCAGGTTCAAAGTAGTCGGTGGTATCGGACACCTTTCAAAATGTGAGATAGTTTGTGCCATTACAGGGACGGGGGGATGCCTCTTCTCTTCAGTATTCCAGGTCGTAGCCTCCTTCCTGAGTGTGCGCCTGTCTTAAAGATGGATGGTGTTCCTGCTCTATTGATTTGCTCCAATGAAGGTGTGTGGATTCAGACTGAAAGTGAAAAAGACAAACGTTGGGATGAAGCCAGGTCATGTTTCTGTTGGCAAAAAGCTTTTTATTACACAAATCAGGGTAGAGGCGGATAAAGTGGAAAGAAGTAAATAATGTCGTAAGACTCTTAATGTGTGTTCACATTTAGCACAAGCAAATCCTATGAGGACTTTATAGAGAAAGAGTAATGACACCGTCAGCCTTTGACCATCAGAGCATCCATAGAAAATGTCCCACAGAAAAGCTTTTGCCCATAATAATAATAATCCAATTGCATGCCTTGTAAGCAGAAGGCCATCTGGACATCTTGAATGTTTTTTTTAATCACATCTGAGCTTGATGCGATGATAAATGTTTAATCAAAGTCAATTTAAGTTAATGAGTGGAAGAAAGAATTAAAGACAAGTTGTGAGCATGTAACTTCCTGGCATCTTGTTGTCACTGTGAGGTCGACAGGACCAGGCTAGCTGCTAAGCTAAGGGTCCCCTGGCTCTGGGTTCATAGTGTGCATGCTGACACAAGGGTGGCATTGATCTCCTGGTCTCATGGAAGAAAAGCGGAAGACATTTAATTATTTAAAATCATGTTGCTTGAATGGAATAGTCCATTTCCACCAATTAGTCAAAACAAATAACTCCAAGTCAAACACAACGCCAGGCTGAGTTAAGTGAAACAAAAGTTTAGAAAAGAGTTGACATTGAAGTAGAGTATAGCTGTCACTGCTCTTGAGATAACCTTTCATTGAATTAAACCAGATACATATTTATGACTACAAAGGTTTCTAGGAAGAGTTGCTGTTACAGTTATCAACACAAATGTGAGACTTGACCGAGCTGTCAAACAGACTGATTATGGAAAATCTTCAAAGACATGTAGGTCTGGGCCTCCAGCCATTACAGACCGGGAGCCAAGAATCTGGTCGTCTGTTTCTTTCTTTTTATTTGACCAGCGACGTCAAACTCAGATTATCCCTTCTCTTTAAGATTAACCAGAGATGGAAAAAGGGCCCTCAGCCAGCCAGCTTCCTCTGTAATTCAAAGTCAACTGGATTATGCTTTGTAGTTTGTCGTCTTGAACACATTTCTTACTCAAAGTTTGAACTTTGCACAGCGTGGCCAGTAGAAACCTCATGACCGTGGCAACAGATAATCTCCATCATCACAGCACACTCTCTCTCTCTCTCTGTGAAGGTGAGCCCCTCGTTATCATGAAGTCACTTCCTTATAAAGCTGCTGTGATTGTGCTTTGAGTTAGCGCAGATCTGTTTGACTGCTCATCCGTCAGGCCGGGGCACTCGGAGCCCTGCGTTCACTCAGCAGACCCGAGCAGCCAGTCAGTGGGATGAACTAAGAGCACCCGGTCTCTCTGGCGAGGCGATGTCACTTTCCATCAGGCGGGGAGCAAGCAGCTGCTCAAACGGCGACAAGCCGTGACGGCGCATTCCTTAGATAGTGAGAACCGGACACACTTTGATGCTCCTGTGTCTTTTGTCCACGGCAGTTATTCATTAAATACAAGTTTAGTTCCCCCTGTAGAGACACATGGAGTTGTGATAAAGTGTCAGAAGAAAGAAAATCTTCAACAAATCAAAAAGACAAACTGTCTCTTGTATAATGCAGAGCTATAGAGGGCAGGTGACAGCGGATGTGCGTGCTTCAGTCATGAAGCAATGTTGTCTTTTTCCAATGCAGATGTGCCCACAAAGCTCTGATGCTAATCAATAATAGCTAAGAAATTAAGAAATTCCCCCCTGGGGATGAATAAAGTATAATCTAATCTAATCTAATCCAGCTAACAGTTTCCAGACATCCTGCTAAGGTAAGCTAACCAGCTGTTGGCGTCATTTTCAGGTGAATACAGGCAACAGGCAAAGGGGTCAGACAGGCTCAGTTCAGTGATTCAGTGGAGGAGTCACACGGCAGGGTAAAACCCCAAGGAATGAGCATGAATGAGCAGGAATAGACATGACAGAGGGAGACATTGTGACAATAAAATGTACCATACCGCTACACGAGTGGTATCCACCGTCACAGTTGTATTTAGATGGAACGGATACCTATAGTGACATAGGTATAGTACCTGAGAACATTTCAAATGGCACAGATGTGAGACAGATGTTCCCAAATGGCCAATTTCTGCTTTTACAACAACCTGTGCTAGCAAAAGTAATCCTAATTTACATGTGAACTGATGCTCACACACAGAAATCTCCCAAATGGTACATTTCTTATGATAGTTGTAGTTGCAGAGATATTCGCCACTGATCGCCACTGATAGAGGACTTAATAAACTGGAACAGGAACATTTTCTGAGCATATGCTCTCGTTTTATTTGTGTTGCAAGGATAAGTGAAAACATTGAAACAAGACCAGAGACAGAAGAAGACAAAAGATGCAGGACACCGACACCGCAGGAAACACAACTTAATGACGAGCATGCCTTTATGAAATCATTACAGATGATATGAGAGATGTCAGAGGGAGACCAACCAGACAGGTTTTGAGAAATGAACCGCATTCGAAGCATTTTGCTTCAAGCTTTTAGACACACACACACACACACACACACACACACACACACACACAGACATAAAGAAACTTGCCTCCTCAGCACTCACGTGGACAGCATGTCATGACACTGTCTGATACTGCTCTCTTTCTGCCACTCATTCTGCACCACTGGTAATCAAAAGCTACGTGAATACACTACACACAGACACACGGACACACAAACACTCACAGTATGCTACTGATTCATGTATATATGTGTGTGTATATGTAAATGATAGTGTGTGCATGTGTGTGTGCGCGTGTGTGTGTGTTTCATCATCCTTTTCCTCTGAAACCTCCAGATCCCTGCTGTTGAATTGCATGATGACACCTTCAGATGAAGGACAATAAAAGTGTGTTTTGTGTGTGTGTGTGTGTGTGTGTGTGTATTGATTCATCCCGTCAGGCCCGTATCCATAATTGGGAAGCACTGGTCTGCTACTCAAGATTTATGAGCTATAATAGATCGACCTTAGCAAAAAACACAAAGTGCATATGTGATCTGTACGACCACTGGCAGAGCCCCTCGCCCCCTCGTTTCTCCAGAGCCTCCAAACAACGTTGATCAAATTTAAAATGAATCTTCTTGGCGGCCGATAAACAGTAATAAATGATTTGGGATGATTTGGGATGATTTGGGTTAATTGTGTCTGGCATTTATTTTGTGACTCGGGTTGCCAGTAGGTCTTTGTGGTTTTTTGTTTGTTTGTTTGTTTGTTTGTTTGGAAGACTACTTTTACCTTCTTTTTTTTGTTGCTTTTATTTGTGTCTCTAAGCCAGAGTCAAACCAAAGACACTGCAGCACACGGCACACAGTATGTGTCTTGTAGCTTTATTGCGTTCTGTTCTTAGAGATGCTTTTAAAAGATAAATGTCTACCGGTGTGACTCCAGAATAGTGCAAAACAATAAGTCAACAAAGAAGCTATTGTTCTCTTGACACATCTACTGCTGATGTTTTGGACAGATGAAAGGTTTGCTCCATCAAAAGACGGTTGTAGTTGTTGTGCTAGAAATATCTCACCGTCACATCATCTGTGTTTGGCTCACTATCCACAGGATTGGGCTCTTAGGGTGTTGATTGTATCCTGTATATTCACCCCAGGTGCAACACTCACATATATCGTGAGATGCTAGTCGTCCCCTCTTTAACGGTGATGTTTAAACATTAAATGTGACAGAGGGGTATTAACCAAACGGTGCACACATGAATTGTGTTAAACAATTGGACAACATTTTCAACAGATGTAATTTCTTCATCCATTTGTACGACCTTGACCCGAGTGACCGTCTCTGTCACAGCACAATGACAGGTCTGCAGCCCATTTATCACCTTCGCACCACAAAGCTCATCAACAGTTCATCAACAATGTATGAACCGTTTCCACACCTATCAACAAGGTGAAGGAAAAAAAAAAACCTTTCCTTGCAGGATGTGTGTGTTTTTTTTCTTCTTTTTTAGAGCGCTGTGCTCATCACAAATGTGATTGTACTTTGGATAGATGCAGCAAAGAGGGGGAGGTTTGCCAATACCCACTCAAACACCAGATAGTCCAGATAATAGAGAGACAAGTGATCTGCAACCAGCGGTTGGTTGTTTTTATGTTTTCTGGAGTTACTACAATGTAGTCGAGTGACTAAAGCCTTGAGTTTAAAGCAGTGAGCACACTCATTCATTAAAAAAAAAGAGAAACATCAACTTGAAAGTTTGATTATCTGAGCACCAGTTTGTTTTTTTTAGTGCCATAATATTTCCCTTTCCTTTTCTCTCTCTCTCTCTCCTCTTGTGCATGGATGGAAACTGGCTGCACAAAAACTCATCCTGTCACCATGGCGATCTTGTGTTCTGCCCGACCTCCTAGCGTCCACGAAGAAAACATCTGCAGAGCCCCGGGTGCTCGAAAGACAAATCAGACCGGGATATGTTGCTCATTGTTTGTTGGTGTGATGCAAACTTCTCTTTCCCTGCGAGCAGCGTGGCTCCTCGTTCTCACCGTGTTTTGCCAAAGAGGAAATGCTTGTGAGAGGATAATTGGACCGCTGATACTTTTCCCAGGCTGCACTGGGAAGAAAGTAATTTTGCGTCTCTGTAGGTGCACTCAAGACTTCCTTGAATGTGTTTCAAAAGCTGTGTGGGCAAATGTTTGGTGACATGGCGGCACAACAAACCGGGGCAAAAGAAGAATTGAGATCTCCACACTGTCTGTTCTCAAACTATGTCGCCTACAGCAGCTTGGACAGAGAGAGAAAAGGACCCTGAGGATATAAACACTGTGTGTGTGTGTGTGTGTGTGTGTGTGTGTGTGTGTGTGTGTGTGTGTGTGTGTGTGTGTGTGTGTGTGTGTGTGTGCGTGTGTGTGTACGCGTGTGCATGTGTGTGTGTGTGTGCCATCCATCTTGCACAGCCATTTTTAGATGGACTTTGGGGAGCTTTTTACATCAGCCATCCAGCATGCTTACTGAATCATGTTATTTATGACTCTCTCTTACTCTCTCGGCTATCTTTGCGTCTGATAGAAGACTCTAATTATATAGCACATGGTGCTGTAATTAACTGTAGCTGTAAAAAGCCAAAATGCCTCTCAAAGGCACACAAAAGAACACAAAAGTTGTTATACGTTCGCTTAGAAAAAGAAAGTTATTGATGAAACTAACTGAATGATTCAGTGCTCAGTTTACAGTGAGGAAGCAATATGGGAAGGTGAGTGTTTGACCATCAGCTATCCCAAAAATTTATTGTTAAAGGAGCAATATATCAGACATTCAGAGCATTATCATAGCAGCGGCAGATGGCGCTTTTAGCAGCGTTAGTCATGAGCCGCCAGCTCAGGTGTAGCCATGTTGGGAGCTTTTGAGAATCTCGTTTTATGCACCTTTAAAAGGTGCATTCACCCAAATTACCAAAATAAATGTGCCCCTAGTGGGATCGAGCCATGCAGACAGTTCAGCCTGGTTTTGAGATGTATGTCTCTGAGATTTCTGCCACCACCTCAATGCAAAAATAAAGACAAACTTCTATACTTTCTTTCCCTTTCCATGACTATTACATTCAAACTGAGTCTTTGTATTCTTAAACAGTTGCTGTGAGGCACACGTCATCCCGCAGCTGTAGGTGTATTGATCCTTAGCTGTGCTCCAGTGTCAGGTAACACCGTCACCTGTGAACACTTTGAGTCTGACCTCTTTATACATAACTGTCATGATGCACATGCATGTCTGATCACGTGTGAATACAGCAGCCCGTAGACACACACTGGAAATATGAGAAGCATGCAGGGCTGGAGTCTATCCTGCAGGTAGACCTGCATCTGTTACGGCTTGTACATCCGTTATATGAGTAGATGAGTGACAGATTTGATTTAACGTCCATTTGGCCTGCTGAGCACGCTTTTGTTAAGTGCCTTCAGCTCTTTGAGGTTCAGTAGAGATGAATGTTTTCTTTCTTCTTCTTTTTTTTCTTCCTTCACCTGCACTTTTCCACTTTGTGGTCAGGAGGTCATGCCTTTAACCTTCATGCTGTTGACGCCCTTCTTGCAACCGCAATGATGACACGGGAGACATCGGGAGGAAAACGAGTTGGTTGAGAACCAGAAATAGAAAACACTATTCCCATGTCAGACATCCACTCAGGCAGATGGTTGTGAGGATGAGAGTGTGAAGTTAAATGTCCCCCCAGTGTCTATTCGGTCCACTGGGGGACACTCCTTTGACTGGCTGGTAGATTCATTTAAATCCCACAATGGTCAGGAATGTCTTTAGCTACAATAAGCTCAATAAAATAACCGGGGCTTTGAGTGTGCTCAGAGGTCGATGGGGTGTGATATGAGATTTGTCTCTCAGGATAATTAGTGGAGTCTGGCTGGCGGTGCTAATGATCTACTTTGTTCAAGAATAATTAGTCGTGGCTCTTCTGGAAGGTTTCAAAGAGGATCCGGAAACATTTTTTTATCGTTTCACAAACGGTTGCTCTATTGCACAGACCTATTGTACATATTGAAAGCATGAATGAGGCTGCAATAGATCCGCCGACAGCACTGTGTCGCCGACATTCAGATAAATACGTACTGTAGTGTCACGGGCTGTCGCTAGGACAGGCTAGCCTGGGGCGGTGCAAAGAGAGAGATGAACACAGGCACGTCCGAGGGTATTTAACAAAAGTCCAGGTTTATTTCCCATCCCACCAGCAAGGTAACATCCAAAAACAACAAAGTATCAACAAAAAAGGTCCAGTTAGATAACGCAAAACATCCCGGAGGAGAAAGTGGTTAATTAACCAAACAAAAACTCAATCCTGGTGAATCCAGGCTACGAGGTCCTCTCCCTTGTTGTCCTCTTCCAGGTGCTCGTGGGTTCACCTTCCGCTCTCCTTTCTCCTTCCCAGGTGCTCTCCCTTAAGTCTCCCAGCCCTGCCTCAATCAGGTGCCTTAAGCAGCTGCAGCTGGGTGAGCGGTGAGGCAGGCTGGGAGATGTAGTTTTTGCACTGGTGGCCACTCTGTAGCACCCCTCCACTACCTGTCCCCTTGTGATGCCACAGTACATATTTACATGGTAATAATAGATAATGAAACACATTTTACATTCCTAAAATAAGAACAAGAGGTTGTGTTGTTACCTAAACAATGTAAAAGCTTATAGCTTTACACGAGTGGAATATTGACGACAGTATCAGGTAGCGATCAATACACATAACTCAATTCTTCACATGTCATGGAAGGACAAACACAAGTGCATTTAATAACAGGAATAAGTATTGATTTATATTTATTCAGGGCCCAAGTATCAACACATGCTTACACACTGACGTGACTTTGTGGGACAAATAATTAAAGAAGAGCCATGATGAAAGTATTATCTCCAAGTGGTATTATTGCTGACATTGTTGTAGTTAAACGTGGACGCCCCCCCTCCCAATATCAGCTCATACTGTAATCGATGGGGAAATTAGACTGAGATATTTATAAATGACCCGTAGTGTAAAGAGAGTCTTTCTTCCTGAACTACCGTTTAAGCTCCATATATGTGTCAGAGCAGGTATGCAAATAGGACCATCTTAAAGTATGCAGATGATTCTGTTATTGTTAGTCGGGCAATGAGACGCCGCGGTCCGGTCATCCACGACTTTGTGGAGTTGTTTGAGGAGTCCTATCTTCAATTAAAAACCATGATAAGACATGGTAATTGATTTTAGAAAACATGGCCACACACATGAAGTCATATCCATTAACGGTCAGACAGTGCAATCTTACAAATATCTTGGGACAATTATTGACCAAAAAATGAATTTTGAAGCAAACTGTGAAGCCGAGTGCAAAAAGGGTCACCGGCATTAGTTTATTTTTAAGTAACGGTCCTATTTTCACATTGACCTTATTTTATCGTGCTTTTATTGAATCCATTTTTTTTTTCTTTTTCTTTGGTGTCATAGTTTGGAAATCTATTATTTTTAAAGAACAGAAACTCTCTGCATCAATTTGTGAAATGGTCTAGCAGGCTGATTGGTGAGGATACAACGGATAACCGGCTCCATTAAGACAACCGGATCGCCTTCTGTTTTCTTTACAGCCGGTCGGTCCAACACCTGCAGACACACTGCATTTTGTTTTCCACAGTAACTTTGGTTGTTCCACCATCCGCCATGAATGCTACTGTGGATCGTCACTAAAGAGCTTTACATAGATGCCGTCCTGGTGGCAGACACAATTGCATGGTGAAAGCGTGGCTTATAAAGAACCAGTCCATACACAGATCATGTCGTCTTTACATTGTGCAATCGACATTTACTTCATAATGATAAGTTAATGCAAAAAAAGCTTGAATATTGAATACATTTTTAGGACCGTATTGTATCCAAAATTACATTTGTCTACATCACGAGAGAAGGTTACTGAAATCAATTAATTAATGATTCATACAGAACATGTGCTAAACGCTGTGAGACAAACTATTTCGTTTTTTAGTTTTCCCCTCAATCTGCTCATTAACTGCAGCATTATTAATGTTGTTATGGTTCGGCTCAAAGCACATGGTGAAGAAAGATTGTGGTCTTGGTTAAATATTCAAAAGGTCAACACTGATTCGGAAACTTGTTTATATCATCAATAAGCACAATCTTCCACAAGTGTCCCACAATTTCTGTGTGGTTCAAGAATATATTAGTGTCTTGATTGGCAAATTGTAACCGGTAAACATATTTGCTGCCAGCAATTACGTTGCCTTCAAAACGTGTTAGACAAAACAAATTAGTAGTGCTTACACGTCATTTCCAGGACACAGGGTTGGTAGTAAAAACATCTGTTCTATTCTCAGTTTGTGTAATACAGAAAATGAGATCTGTCTCCTCCCCACCAAAGAAGATGTGTCAAAAAAATCTCACAATGGGTTTATAGAAATGGAAAATAACCATAACATAGTTCACCAGCTAATAAGAACTGGTGTTGCTGTCTTTCTTCTCAGTCTCCCTCCTTGCTCTCTCCTTTCTTCCTTCCCTCTTTACTTTCGTCTCCTCATCCCTGCCTCATGTTTTTTACATGAAAGCCTGAACTTGCAAGGTCATACGTAGTAGACCTACATGTTTGTTTTAAATTCCCCTCTATATCATGTTATGGCCTGCTGAGGTGTGCATTAAATCAGGCGTTGTGTCAGCCAACGCCTGACTAATGGGAGCCAAGGTTGGGGCACTTTGGCCTTGTTTTTATAGGAGTGATGAAGAGGAGAAAACACACCTTGCAAATCAATGCGGTTCTCTCTCTCTCTCTCTCTCTCTCTCTTGCAGTCTCAGCAGAAGTGCATCGTGATCTTCGCCTTGGTGTGCTGCTTCGCCGTACTGGTGGTGCTCATTTTCTCTGCGGTGGACATTTGGGGCGAAGACGAAGACGGCATCACTGAGGAGAACTGTAGCAGGAACTGCAGGTGAGGACTGCAGAACCGCAAAACACACGATTCACTTTCAGTGGTGATTACCCTGCATTTCTTCTGTTTTCTGGCTAAACTCTGTGCTATATTTTTGTTAGTAAGTATATAAATTACTGTCAGTTTAGTTTTTTGCTGATTCCAAATGCAAAAGTGAGAAACGACTGACATGAATTCCCAAAGTGTGGATTCCGACCACTGATTGCACCATTCACAAAAGACACTGATATTGGATAAATACGTTTTGCAACTGAGCCGAACAATTCTTTTGTAAATGCGCCCCTCAGAGTTCATTCATATGAGCTACAATGTGTAGATCAAAGCAGTAAAGCTCATGTATTGCAATATATAACTCAAATCCAAATTTCCATTTAATCATTTGGCTTTCCTTGGCCTTGAACCTTAAGCTCATTCCAACAACTTCCAATGCTATGTACTGTTTTTTAGCTCCAGTTTCGAACCATATATCAATCTTAGTTGGTGGCCAGTGGGTTGGACCTGCAATCCTGCAATTTCCTTCCTATTTAAGTTTTAAGAATATGGATCCCAAGAAAATAGGCCTGAAAACCACTGCAGCATTTCTTGGTGGTCCAGAGTGATCAGCAGTCATTTTCTCTGATAGAGCAATTCCTGCTCTCTACTTCCTTTACTGGTTCCCCTCCATTAGACTCTCCCAATTTACCATTCACCAACTCCAATTACTTCCCCCTTTCTGCCTCTTTTGTTCTGTCTGTGTCCATCTCGTCTTCCCCAAATCAGCCATTTAACAACCTTTCAGAGAACTCTATCAGGCATCCCTCTCTTCCACTTAAGGCTGAAAGTGCAATCCAAACTTGAAAAGCTGAATAGGACTCCTCTCCTACTGTGAAGGACCCCGAAAAGAAGGGCAGAGAGAATGAGAGATAAATACGAGGCTGGGGAAAGGGTTGATGGGTGAAGGAAGAAAAAGAAGAGGGTATCAGGGTAGATTTGGGGTTGGAATGAGTGAAAGATTCATCAGCTGTTATTTGCAGCTCAAGATACAAATACATACATTTTTCCAGGTGTGCCCTGTTACTTATATCCCACAAGCATAATAATGATGTTTTACTGCGACATGCATCGTTGGAAAGACCTATAACGTGTGTGCAAGTGTCACATAGTTGATGATTTCGTGAAGTTTTTTCCTCAAAGCGAGTCCCAGTACAAAATGTGGTAGCGGTAGATTACTGAGACAGACACCTTCATAATGAGGTGCACTGAGGAGGCTCTCTCACTTAAATGTTGCTTGTTATTCATCAAAGGAATGCTTGTAAAGCCCTTTTTAGTCATATTCACGCATTGAAAATTATTCCCGTTGAATAACTTAAAAATGATCACTATTTCTTCTCAGCAATCTAAATACAGCAGACTGATCCTGTATGTTGCCTTGTTTTGCATCTATTACAACACAATCTTTAGGAGCCTTTTAGCAGCCCCGAAGATGTTCGGTTTGTGATGTTGTATGTCACACAAAGCTGTTTTGTATCTAATGTCCCGTTAATCTATTTTGTTCTGCTAATGCTTGCATCTCAGGGACAGGGGATTTGGCACAAGTTTCTGCTACTGTGCATCTGCATTATAAAAAAAAATGGAAATGTCTTACTGATGCAGATAGATGATGAAGATCCCTTCCTGCCTTTGTTTGGCAGTGCAATCAAACACATCATTTATTTGATTTATATTATACCCCAGCTGTGATTGCAAGAAAAATTCCTCATCAGTGCGTGATGCTTGGTTGTTGGAACCCTCTCATCTTATAAATCCATGAGTAATTGCTTGACATTAGACTCAGACGTCGGATAAGC
This sequence comes from Cyclopterus lumpus, assembly GCF_009769545.1. Classification (NCBI taxonomy): domain Eukaryota; kingdom Metazoa; phylum Chordata; class Actinopteri; order Perciformes; family Cyclopteridae; genus Cyclopterus; species Cyclopterus lumpus. The sequence goes on along the minus strand of NC_046980.1, from coordinate 6,506,670 downwards.
AGGTTAGTATTGATTTACAGTTGGCTTGTGCAAGGGCAGGAACAGCAAAGAACCAGACTTACTGCATCCCAAAATGTTGTTTAGCTTTTAGCACGTCTGCAAGAAAGGCTTAAAAAAATAATTGAGTTATCTTTGCCATAATGTTGGTAATTTAATGTATACTTTATTTTTACACCTTCAAAATGTTCACACTTAACATAATTGTTAAACCTCATTTCATGTCAGAAAGATTAAAAATATTGTATTTTTCCTCAATCAAAAGAATTCATGTTTTAGTTAGCTTGTTCAGTTAGCTAGCTAGTTCAGTTAGCTATGTTACTGTTACACCTGACGCTTTGTTGGTGTCAGTATTTATTAACTAATAATTCAGTAATGCACAAATCTGCACTCACTTTGTTATAACTAGAATACGTTTGAACTTGAAAGAGCTGATACAACCGGTTCCACGAGAACACACCACACACATGTCAGACTTCAAAAACACCTTATAGATCTGAAGCCGACACAAAACAAGAACAGCTAATACCAAAATATAAAAACAAGGCACAAAAGTGTACCTACTGAACTAACAAAAAGACTCTTAAGCGTGGTGGATCTGGCAATATGGGTGTTGTCCTTTCTGGGCTACTTGCTTTGTGAAGAGGACCTGCTCTGTATGTAGACATAAGGCTCAGTCTAATGTAACGGAAATTATAATTTTCAGGGGACTATATACACAATAGAAAACATACGTATCAATATTATATTCCTTTATGCCAATAGATCTCCCTAAATATTAAATTAAACGAGACACAACTGACTGTGGTAAAGGTAGCTTAGCGTTGGCATCTCTGAGACTCAGCGAGCAGTATCAGGAACAGGAACGTTTACAGTACGTCCGATAGTGAGCTCTGATTAGTGGTTGCAAAGTATTGGCCAGGGAACACCCAATAAAAGCAGTCGTGACAGACATGGAACAATGTGATAAATTAGCCACTTGCGGTTTACATTCATTTCCATAAAACACATCATGGGAGGATCATGGCCAAAGAAAACATCCATTTAAGTGGCTCATGTTTCAGCTAATGAATCTAAATTTACATATAAAGTGTGCAACAGTGTTACAGATGAAAACATTGGCCGTGACATTTAGCCACCTTTTTAAAATGAACAGCATGCAGGGAGCAGAGCAGCAGCAGCGCCTGTGGTATCCATATTAATGTGCTGGCTGCTGTACACCCAGAGCTCAGGACAGCTCATGAGAGAGGGGATGATTTATGTCAGATGTCAGGGACTGACACTGGCTCGGCTCATGCTGTCACTCGGTCCAGCCGGGACACAGCATCACGAGCATTCACATGTGTAATTGGCATTTTTTACATACAGTATCCTAACGGTAAATTGTATACGATGGGTTTGTTTAACATTTAACCTGGCATCTCTGGAATGGTGTGCAAAATCTGATTATGTTCTGCTATATCAGCAGGGGGAGTTTATCATTTGAATCCAACTGCGCTCACTCACCTATAGCACACTGTGAATATGTGAATCTTTTATCATTTAGATAGCGAGGGATTTTACATTCAGACACACACTCTCTCTCTTCTCTCTCTCTTGCTGTCTCATGTATGCACACACACACACACACACAGAATGCAACGTTTACGCCACTTAGCTACCGGCTGCTGTGGATGAATCACACCCTTGATGGTGGGTTGCAGAGGAAGGGATCGGCCGTGGGCATCGTGCAGAACGCATTAATCGATGAAGCTCTTGCTTTCTCCACTTTTAATACCAAAGCCTGTCTGCCTGTTTAAATCACCCAGAAGCACCATTCATCATACCTCCCCGGTCATTACAGTCGGCTGAGAGGATTTCTTTCAAAATAAGATTACCTCTCCTTCTCATCTGTTATCCATCCACCCATGTTTTTCCTCATTGTGAAGTGTTTACTGTAGCTGTCCTAGTTTCCGCTGTTTTTCACAACAAAGCGGACTCTCCGCCGAGTGATGAGAATGTTAATCTTCTTTATGATTTCATCACAGTCCGCTGCGTTGGTATGTGTGCGCCTTGTTACACTCCTCTTTTAATTTGACTCACTCTGTCTTCAGTCCGCAAGCTCTGCGGCTGACAAGTGGAAGCACATCCAACCTCAGCGACACACGAGCCAACTTTACTCGATTCTCCACAACTCTGCTTCACGTAGCATGTTGTCTGTCATTTCGATGAGGAGAGATCAGCACGTTATGAACACAGAGGAGGTGTGAGTCCTACAGTTTGACCTTTGGCCACTTTCCAAAACCTGCCGTAGCTTTACTTTGGCCAGGAATGCATTTTTCGAGCTGTGAGCTGGCAACTGGCCCCTCAATGGGATGCAAGTACATTATCACCTGCAGCACATGTTGTCACCAGTGTGCCCTTGAGTGAAGCACTTGGTAGACACAGTTCAGCTGGACCTGTGCTCTGACTGCTCTGACTGGTCCGAGTGCTAAGATCCGTTTGGTATTATAAAGTCCTCGCCAGGGAGTTTGTTTCACTGCCGGAAATGTGACAGTAAAAACATGACAACAAGGAACGATGAAGGCTAAACTCTCGACTTTCCAATAGACTGTAGATACAGAGTGGACTCGCCATCTTGGACTTTGGTCGTCGCCCTCTATGTGTTTTTGCAACCAGGATTGGCTCGAGAGGATGAAGCTAAATCCGACCAAAAGCTGATTAAGATATGTTCAGAGCACAAATAACTTTCATGACCTGAAAACAATTGAAGAAGACTTGCAGCATTTGAGACCATAAACTCATGTTTTTTCAATGTTTACTGAGGTAATAAATCAAGTGAGAAGTAGGGCCATTTTCTCATGAACTGTGAAGAGCAGCTGAAGCTTATGTTCTCCAGGAGGAATAGTCAATACACAATCACAACAAAAACATCCTCCACTGTACAAGCTCATTTTAAATCTGCACTGTTGTAATATTAACAATGGATCAAATGACGATGAGATGGGAGGTTAACTGGCATGCGACTTTATTGTTTTAATTCACTCTTGCGACTCTTATTCAGCATTGTTTCCTGCAGCGAAGAGAAAAGACTCTTAGCAACTAGCCGGTGAACCTAGCGGCACATTAAGGAGCTAAAGAGTCCCCAAGGAGGTGGTGGAGACCAAAACAGAGCAAAAAGAAGGAAAAATAGATTAGATTAGATTAGATTTACTTTATTCATCCCCAGAGTTAACATTTCTTTGTAGCAGCAGCAAGCATGTTTACAATATCTGCAATACAATAAAATAAAATAGCAGGGCATATTACATTTAAGAATTTAAATAATAATGGAAATTAATACAGTGTATATAGTGTATGTGTATATAAAGTGAAGCGGTGCAAGGGTTATTGATGATGTTCATCAATATTGAATATATTAAATATTGGCCAGAAATGAATCCTATAATGTTGCTGGGTATTCTGGGGGAGGCAACTGGTATAATATGTTCAGTTTATCAACTTTGTACAGTGATGATGCATTAATGTTGTATTTATTAAGATAGATTAATCACTTTAGACACCCTCTAACTCCATGCACTAAGGAGCCAACAAACTAAGTGTGTTTACTATAACATTTCTTTTAAAACGCATCAACTTACGACAAATTGAGTTAAGCCTTGAGCAGAAGTAGTTCTGAGTTTCTTGAAAAGCATTTTATCCAGAAACCTAATCACCCATTGAGGTGCATAATTTGTATCAGCGTTCGCCCTCAGTGAACACCCTCTCCCCATTTCTATTGCTGTGATAAATTCTTGTTGGCAGAAATCGATGTCTAAGTCATACAGAGAGCATGTGGTGAGCATTGGAGCTTGGTAATTGGCTGGTTCTGTGTGGCTGCAGATCCAGGGCTGCCACAGCTAATTCAGTCCGCTGACTCCAGCCAGGCCCGTAGAGATCACCCCCGCAGCCCCCGCACTGCGGGGGGGCCTCGCAGTGACAGGGGGCCTCGCATGGCAATTTTTTTTTTTAATCCAACACTAGCCAGCGCACTCGGCCGTAATGCGGCTAAGTGTCGGCTGACTCGGCTGTGTTCCGGCTCGATGCGGCCAAATGTGAGCCACCTTTGGCACATTTCACTGTTGCCATGTCTGGCCATAGCTGTTACGGACATGGGCAGATTCTGTCTGAGACATGGCAACCGGTTTATCGGCAGCCATCATCGACTCTGGCTGACGATGGCTGCCGAATCTGGGCCGAATAATGTAATAAATAAATAATATTACATTACGTAATAACATTAAGATATCCCTCAAAGTTGTCTCTCTCATATAAAGCTACACAATTAAAAAAAGTATTTTAAACTGACTTTATAAGTTTTAAATAATAGTTGTAAAGGCAATCGTAACAGGCAACCACTGGAGTCTCCAGCGCTAATGCCCCTGTCGCTTTCAGGCCTTCTGTGAACTGGAGATACATTAGCTGAGCTCAGAGTCATGGTTGGCCAGGTGAATTGACAATACACCTTAGCAGAAAGTGCAGGGATATTCACAGTGATATAAACAAAACATTGCAATGAAAAAACAACAAAACTGTTTCACATCAATACACTTTTCATTTTGGTGGGACAGTTTTATGATGAACAAAAAATTCTGACTGCACTGAAGCTTTAAGGAGACAATTTCATGGATATATACAGTATATGTTTATTCTGTACTCCATGAAATCTGATTCCGTCATGCAGATTGATATTGCCTCCGTATGTGAATGAATTATGCCTGCTGTCGTACATCATACTGCATCAGTGGGCTGATAATTACATTAATACACTGATCGATAGCTTAGGGAGTAGTGTTTATGAGAAACCAGCAAGAATGCAGCAAAAATGCAATTTCTTCCTCACTAGGTGTAATTGAATCTGCATTGCTGACAACTCAACCTTCAATTATTTTCAGGCCCTGCCAGAGACAACCTGAACAATATTTAATGACGCTTGGTGGAATCAAAGGGCATGTGTGGTCTAGGAATCGTAATAACTCTCATTAAGCTAACGATGCAGAGGAAGGGTCCTGTTAGCTAATTTGTCAGTAGTATGACAGAAGGAATATAAGCTCATATTAGTGGCACCGAAGCTCATAATAATTCTGCTACTATTGCAAACGCATAATTGCTTTGTGAAAGAACACAAACCTCACGTTCATTTGCTCAGCATTTTTCCATTAGCAGGTCTCTATGGCTCAGCCCTAATGATGCTCTTTTTAAATGTTATTTTTTGATGCAGGCCCTTTACGTAAAATAAAAAATAAATGATGTTTTCTAATTTACTCGTTCCATCTTTGTTTTTCTCCTCAGAGCGGTGCTTGTGGAGAACATCCCAGAAGACATCTCCTTCTTAGACAATGGTACATCCAATATCCCTCTCTTAGTGGGGTTGTACAACCTACTGGACCGAGCCATCCGGGTCGTGGAGATAGTTTCCCCGCTGTGGCTCCTCAACTCCTCCGATTATGAATCCAGCTTCCAGCCTGCTGCCAGACAGGTAACAACTACTTCTCTATGTCTTTGCCTCCTTTACGTAATAAGCATTAGTAGAAGAGGTACAAGGATCCTTAACTTAAAGGGGATGCATCACAAAAAACTCACTTTTTTTGTGTTATGTGGAGTGTCCACCAACCAAAAATCAATGAAATATTACAACCCAGACAGATGAAATGGCAACATGGTATAATGATCATCAGAGCAGAAAATCAATAACTGTCCCTCTAGAATCACTTACTAGTAAAACACTAGTATGGGCTATTTTCAGGCAGCTCGAAAGGAGATATTTGTTTTGGGTTTGAACTGGATGTGTGTTATTGACAGTTGGCTACAGGGTTGGCAAGGCTGTGCACACACACACACACACACACACACACACACACACACACACACACATGTGTTTTAAAGAATAGAGCATGTCAGGAGTAATGAAAGACTGAGGCTGTTGATTGGAAAGTAATAGCTCCTTTCCAATGCCGCCGGGGCCGAGGGGAGCTAATGGCCCTTCAACCTGCAGCTCTCTGCAGTAGAAAAGCTGCCAAAAAAGACAACTCATCTGGAGGGAGGCTGGACCGGAAAATTAAATATGCTGTAATGGCAAAGTCACAAGATGTAGAGGTGGAGATATCAGTAGCAGGCATGTGCACTGCAGGCCTCTTTATACCTGTTTGTGTCCAATTATTGTGGACATCAGTTGAGTGAATAGACATGAATTAGACACATCTTCATGTAATTGAGTATTTAGAATGAGAGCCGCTGAACAAACAAAGTGACGCCCACAAATATGAATTAAAAAAAAGAAACTTGACATCACAGTCGCTGAGAGATGTCGCACAGGGGGTAGTAGCACACAAAGGACTGCTGATGGAGCCCTGAAATTAAAGACAATATATGGCAAACAATACACAAGAGTCTTGTTTGAACACACAGTATGCATTTCATGTGACAGCAGATGTGTTGCCATGTGTTTCCCTCAGGGCAGGGCTCTGCTGTCCAGGCTGCAAGGGCTGAAAGCTAAAGGAATCCAGCTGAAGATCTCCAGCGGGATGATCGACTCGACCGAGCTTGTGATGCTCGCCAAACACAGTCAGCTCCCCCCCCCTCTCACTGTATTATGCATTCTGTGTGTCTGCGTTCAAACACGACTGTTTCCTCTCCCCTGTATGTCCAGCACATCTATCGGTCTCTTTCCATCTCTCCCTTCATCTGCCTTCGAGTTTAATTTTCTCGTTGAACATTGTTTGCCCGTGGCCATCCTTCTCCTGGTCTCACATGTACCTTCCTGTGTTTCAGTCTCTTTAACTCTCCCTCGGTTTGTGTTTCTCTTTCTCTCTCTCTAATTCTAGATGCCGAAGTTCACTATGTGAACACGACGGCGCTGATCAACGGCCACCTCCTGTCCTCCTTCTGGGTGGTTGACCGGAGACATTTCTACTTCGGCAGCGCCAGCATGGACTGGAGATCACTTGCCACAGTATCCAAAACTCACCAGCGCACACATATTCATACTTAAATATATGCATACTCAAGAAAATTACGCATGACAGTCTCAGTCCTGTGAATTCTGGAGCTGCACACAGACGTGCAGCCTCTGTTGCCCTGTTGTATCTAATAGATTTACATGAGATATAATTACACAACAAGTTCTGTACCCCCTAATGTAAAGTGCTTTGATGATGTCCTACTGGCTCAGACTCAAAAGTAGAGCGTTTTATTTGAAGTTCCCAGCCCTCACATACATATGGGCGTCCCTCTTGGAAACGGCAATAATGTGAGGCAATAATTGCCTGTTAATTAATTCTGCAAATATGTCCAGATTTTATATATCTAACATAAGTCCTTTACTGTGAATAATAATTTAAAAATAAATGTTTACAGATTCCTAAGGATTGAATTTTTTAGATTATGTATTTATGTTTTTGTCAATATATTAAAGGATACAGTTGATTTATTTACTAACACATACTACAGTCAGTGTCTCCTAGATGTAGGGAGGGGGGGGGGGGGGGGGGGGGGGGGAATGGGTTTAGTGGGGACATGCAAAAATAGAAAGTGTCCATTCTTTCATCTTCTTCTTCAAAGCTGAGATTCTTGCACAGTTCATCAATAAAGTGCGGACCCATTTGTTAGGCGGCCTTTATCTATCTTTAGACACCTTGAGGTAGATGCGAAGGACAACTGTGTGTTTTGAGGCAGATAGACTAGGTTGTGCCAAGTAAGTCCTCAGAATGTGGGATCTAAGGTTTATTTTCCCATGTAAACTCTGCAGAGAGCGAGAGAGAGAATGTCATCAGGGAAAGAAAAGGCAATTTGGAACCTGAAATTTAAAAAGTGCCTCTTTGAAATGAGAAGCCAGCAGCGAGCAAAGACAGAACATTGAGAACAAATAGAAGAAAAAAACAGTAGTGTCCTCTCAAACCATGCTGTGACGATGAGGGATGTCCTGCAATGGGAGGAGACTTGGCGACAACATGGCCCGACAAGTCGAAGGTGCAGTGTGTGTGTGTTTAGGTGGATGGACGTATAAAAGTGCTGAGGGAGTGAAAACAGGTTACGATTACTTGCAATGAAAGAAAATCCGATATTTATGGAGATGACGGACGGCATTTTTTTGCTGATCTTGAGAGTAATGACAATAATGTTTAGGATTATTACAAAGGGGCTGACGTAAATGTGTTCGTGGGGGATCTAAACAGAGGTTGTGTTTGTTCTCCAGAGGAAGGAGCTGGGTGTGTTGGTGTACGACTGCAGCTGTCTGGCTCTGGACCTCCACAGAGTGTTCAGCCTCTACTGGGGGCTCCAGTACAGAGACTTCATCCCCTCCTTCTGGTCCAAGCGGGTCTTTGCCCTCTTCAACAGGGACGAGCCCCTGGAGTTCACTCTCAACAGCACAAAGGCTCAGGCCTACGTCTCTGTGAGTGACAGTTGCAGCATTACATTACTTTGTATTGTGCATTAGTTTTTAAGGATAAGGTTGATATGCTAACCCATGAGGGAGCTTCCTTCTTTGCAACCCTCATCCTGGTGAGAGCTGCAGAGGCATTTTGAACTACATTATATTACAATGTTCTTTATAAAAAAAGATTTAAAAAAATTAAGGATCAGTTGAGCACTGAATGTACTTGTCTTTAAAGTGATCATGACTCTCCTTCACTCTGAAACAAAAGTGTACATGTGAGATAATTACATTGCATTGCCTTGCATTACCCACATTCAAAAGGATATTACGTAGTCTTATTGGTGGCTCACATAATTCAATCTCGTCTCGTTTGAAACAGGATGTCAGTGCAGACGGTGAACTTAAAAGTGTTTTTTGGGGCAATCAGTTGTGGAGAACTAGCGGCTTTATTTTGACATCTAAAAGCACTGCGGGTGTAACTGTTAAAATGAATAACGGCTGCCGTCAATCTAGATTAGTTAGTTTCAGAGTTTTAAGCCGGGTGCACGCTGGCTCACTGGCAGGGTTTACTGGGACACCTATAGTAAAACCTGTTCTGCTTGTGTTAGTAGGACGCTGGTTACAGTCAGCAATTTCTGAATAATTCTCTCTGCACAGATGATGCCAGTACATAAGAAACATCAGGTGGCCACAGTCAGTTGTGTTTTTCGTTTATGTTTTGGCATTGTGCACCTTGAAACGCTCGGAGTTCAGAAGTTGGACATTTCAACTGGAAAATGCCCGAGGAACTTAAAGGCCCTGCACACACCACACAAATGTTTTTAATTTCTCTCATTGTTTTATGTGAGGTCACCAATAAAGATGCAATATGTCCCACCTAAACAGCTGCAGCAGGAGATTGAGGGAGATGTCAGTAAAGCACAATGTGTAGGTACCCACAAAGTCCCGAGAAGAGGTCTAGTCAGGCGGAACAAGTGACAACACCTCTGTTGGTGTGACATGGGGGCCCAGGGCCTTTCAATGGAGCAGAACCATTATCAATGATGTCAGTTCCACCTGCTATGATAAGTGAAACAGTCAAGAAATATCAATACATATATCAGCTGAAATCAGACACAGATTATTCAGGTTTTATAACAAGAAACCTTAACTTTTTGCAACACGGTGTCTTTCATTGCCAACGTCTTCCTGTTAAAGAGTGATGATGATGTCATCCAACCTGCAGCAGATTAAGATGAATATCAACACACAGAGAGCGACGCACTGGCAGTTAAACATTCACGTGTCACCGTTAGTAAGAAACTGAAATAAATGTACAACACATGCACACAGAGACACTCATGAAACATCACGTCATAATGGTCATTTTGGTGAACAATCGAGATGATGAGTTGTACGCGTGTTGCTTCAGAGAGGAGAACACAGTGCATCCTCTCCACACCAGCGCTTACTGTCTTTCCTCTGACAGAGCTCCCCCGATGTTTTGATCCCCAAACATCGTAGCAGTGATCTTGAAGCCATTTCCAGCGTCATCCAGGAGGCCCACCATTTCCTATATATCTCCATCATCGATTACCTGCCCCTCCTCAACCGTAACGCTCACAGGTTAGAGACACGGTGCCGCTTTGGAAGGGCATTTTTTTTTTTCATCAAAAGCATGGATGCTGTGTTTCAATTGATGAAACTTTGTCCACACTTGTCTCTGTGCTGCTATCCATGCCAAGGTACTGGTCCCGCATCGACGGTCTTATCCGGGAGGCTCTGATCCTGAGGAAGGTCCGGGTCCGTCTGCTGATAAGTTGCTGGGAAAAAACTCACCCACTTACATCCAACTTCCTCTGGTCCCTGAGGGGTCTGTGCATGGAGCAGGCCAACTGCTCTCTGGAAGCCGTAAGTACAAAGCCACCGCATACTATTTTTAAATGTACAAATGCACTTTATCAATGCATGATGCACCACTCTCTTTGTGTGTGTGTGTGTGTGTGTGTGTGTGTGTGTGTGTGTGTGTGTGTAGAAGTTCTTCAACCCCAGAGTGCAGAGGGACGGCAGTCTCCAGGGAATAAACCACAACAGATTTATGGTGACGGATAGAGCCATTTATTTAGGTGAGCTCATGGACTAGACTTTATGACTGTGTCCTACGTGTCTCACCTCTTGCAGTTGAACTACACATTGTTGCCTTTACATTTTTAGTGCGCACGGATTTATACTGTAATTAATAATAGTGGACTTTAGTGTTAAGGATATTCTTATTTGTTATGTTTGGAAAGAGTCAGGCTAGCTGTTCGCCCACGCCTCCAGTCTCTATGCTAAGCTAAGCTAATCGCCTCCTGGCTTCCGCTCTTTGCTTTGACACACAGATATGAAAGTTGTGTCAGTCTTCTCATCATCTTCTCAACGTCTAACCCTCAGAAAGAAAGATTCAGTATATTTATCCTCCGGTGTGGTCCACTGGGTTGGTGTTGTTGTTTTTTTAAGTGGTGCGGCTACTTCTTTGTTTCTTTCTCTGTGACCTGACAGGTAACCTGGACTGGGTGGGGAACGAGTTCAACTTTAATGCAGGAGCCGGCCTGGTGATCAGTCAGCCGGAGGGCATGGAGGAGAGGAACTCTACCGTGGTGGAGCAGCTGAGGGCTGCATTCGAGAGGGACTGGTTTTCACGTTACACCCACTCACTGCAGGCCAATACGATCCCCGTCTGCAACGCGCACCAGGTCAACACGCCAGTCGAAGCGGGGCCCCTCGACAATGGACCAGTGCCTACCAGGGCGGGCCAGCATGATAGCGCACCAATGAGACACAATCACAAAGATGATGGACAGACGCCAGTTAAAACAAAGCACCATGACGACAGACTCAGCAAAATTGGTCGCCAAGGCAAGGCGAGTGGACTGGTGCCCAGCATAGCCAGTTACCAAGAGAGGGGACGAGTCAAAATGAGTCACCTCGACAACAGACAGGTACAGGTCAAAAGTGATTACCGTGACAACCCAATGGCTCCGCCCAGTCAGCCGGCTGAAAGCAGCGGCGGCAGAGAGATCTTCAACGGGTCCCTGTGACCACGAAACGAAGCATGACGAGGAGAACTTCCAGCGACAATGGACGTAACACGCTGGGTCTTTGTAGCATTTTATCGTTGCTATTTTGAAGGAAAACAAAAAATGTTGAAGATTTAAGTGAAATCTGGTTTGAAGGACTCGATCGTGTTCACGGAAGAACTCAGGAAGGAAAGCAAACGCTCACCTGCAGTCTCGCACTTTTGACTTTTTTTTAAAGAATGAACATTGAGTAATACACTGTACTAATACCTTAGAACCTTACTACTTATTTTAAAAAAAATTCTCACCAGATGAAATCGTATTGATTTACTAATTATTATATGTCACTTTAGCTGTTGTGTCATCATGTATCACCCTTTAAAAGGGGGAAAGATGCCTGGATGTCTATGCAGAGATGGAAACGCAGTGAGGACGTGTAGCTCCGCTGGCTACATTTAGCATCAAAGATGTACTCTCCTCAGCCTTACTGTACTCTTGGTAGAGGATACTTGGGCCTCATGGAGGTAGTGTGTGAATCTACAGCAGTATTCTGAATAATCTATCGTGCATTCACATAATTACTTACAACTGCAAACAATTTGTGTTACCAATGATAACTTTAGATCTTCGTTCCAGAATGAATCAACTTAAAAACTAAACCGTTTTTATTTATTCCAATGTCATATGACGCGAAAGAACAAGACAACGTTATGCATTCGGTCAACATTGCAAGAAACACATTGAAATTGACAAGCGTTGCCTTTAGTCCCGTAAATGGAAACAACCCCATAAAACTCATTTGGAGTGGTGACCCACAGTGGAGGAGCTGGTGCCCTTTAAGGGATTGATTACATCATGTCCACCATGTTCGAATCTCAATACCAGAAGCACTAAACACGATACAGACAGCCGTTGCATAATCCAGGACACGGTGCGTCATTCATCAAGATGTTTTGTTTTATGGAGGTCATAATTGAATTATATGACGCACCTCTTCAGCTTTGTTCATTGCACAACACCAAATGTACCGTGGCGTGGAGTTTCCAATCAGTCGCCGGCATTGAAAAACTACAGGTGTGTTTCCCCTGGAGGAAGAGAGGCCATTGTCCTTATAGATAATCATTCCATTTCCAATATATATACGGATCCGAGGAAAATGAGACGAATTGAATGGATGTCTATATATCATTCTTTTTAACGCATGTGACTCATTGGACAAATACTCGAAGGGACCAGAGGGTCTCTGCTGTCAGCCAAATCAATACAATGAATTTTTAACAGAGTGGACCGTTGTAGTTGCTCCAGTTTGACCTCAAGGACATTGTTGCCTGTAATGTCCTGCCTGCTCCTGGACATATATGACCTTTACCGTGTGGAGGTGGAGATACAAACACACGATTGTTATTTCATTTGCATTTTGAACGCTTGCATGTCAGTTTTAGACTTGTACACACTTTTCTGTGAGCGATTTGCAACACTGCTTCAGAGTTTGCAATGTAGGAAGATTTGTGTTGCTTCCAAAGCCATTAATTGAGAACACATTTCCAGTGAGAGCAACATGGGGATGCCTCTATGGACAATATGCAGGGTTGTTATTGCCAGTGCTTTAATGGGAAAGGAGCACAGGTGTAATGAGGGTTCGGTCTGAATTCACTTAGCAAGAAGAACAATCGCATGTTTTGGTCAGAATGCATAAAAAAGGTTTAGCTGTAACCACAAACAATCGTCTTATTTCACATCGTTTATGGTGGATATCCCCAGTATTCTGCATACGGTATTTACGCCTGCTCTTTTTGTGTGCCACAGGTTATTGATATGTACGCCACCGCTCACGTGCATCACAACATGTTCCCCATCTGTACAGACAGGTCACATGCAGCTGACCCACTGATGCCAGTGGGAAATGAAACAAAACAAACCACTTGACAATTGTAATCTGGTCACGACGGATACATGCTGCCATCTAGAGGATGTCTTGAGAAAGAACATTTCTTCTCACGTACACGAAAGCATTTAAAAAATACATTTGTTTTGAACTGCTGTTTATGTTTGCCAATTCTTATGAAATATAAAAAAGGCAACTACAGGGGAATGCAAGTGGTTTTCCTGCTTACGTTTTCAACTGAAATGATGTTGATAGCTACTATTTATTGGTATGAGATGATCAGCAGATCATTCTTTATAGGATAACACATATTGTACTCAGAATAGTTACTATGTATAAAAGTATAAATCAAAAATAATGTGATAAACATAACAGTTCCGTGATTCATTTTAATATACATAACACTTTCCCATGCCGGTGTATGTGTGCCAAAACACTTTCTCTCCAAAATCTCGTGACTTTTACATGACACAAACACTCATGTGCAGTAAACACAGACATTTGTTTCCTTTCTGGAATGGCTTCTTCATTCAGAGTAGAACTTGAGCATTATCTCAATAATGACGTCCACATATTACCTGGCGGAGGAGCACTACGTCGACACTGTATTGCTTGTAATGTGACAGCTGATCTGGAGTCAGATTCAGTACTTTAGGCTGCTGTTATGTCTGTCTGTCTGTGATTGTTTCACAGAGGGGCAGGCAACCTGTACCCAAGTCTTTGTGTGTGTGTGTGTGTGTGTTACTTGTTTGTTTTGTTTTCAAATTGTTTTGACAGTGACTGTTTTCCAGTTGACAGGGACCAGGACTACACTTTTAATCTGCCACGGTTTACAATCTGCTACATGCAAATGATAGAAATCCAAGCAAAAACAATAGGAATGTTTCTGAATTGCCGTCTGTCCGTCCATCCAGTGAGATTTAAGAGAATTGAGCTATTTTCTCTGAATATTCGGTGAAAGATTCTGTGTTTTCTTGAAGTCAGAAGGGTTGACAGGTTCGATGTAGCTGCAAAGTTGAACAGACTGAAGCACTTTTCAATTTAAATGCTCACTGTAGAACTTTTTAATGTCGCCTACCTTTATTCTATTGAATTGTTTCGGCATGACTGCTGCTTGCATGCCCTGCCTTTATGAAGTGTGCACAGCTACGAGCATTTCTAGAGATAATAATGAAAGCTTATATACCATTAAAGAGAATACAGAAGGAATGTCTATTTATTGAATACCCTTGTTAATGCACACTACTGAATTATATGAGCACTATGTTTTTACTCTTAATAAAAAAAACATTTACTCTTTGCAGCTTTATGTCTGTGTGTGCTTCTGTTTAAGTGACTTGTTTTTCCTTAAGACAAATGCTGTTAATTAAAGCAGGGTGGCTTACCTCGGAAGTAAATCGTTATTACGGTATTGCACTGTGGCTGTTTGTCAGGCCTCCATGGACAGGTTGGTTCAGGTTGCTACAGGAACATACTGATTGTAGCCAGAAAAATGAACAATAATATTCACAGAGAACCCCAAATCGCTGTACGGTTGAAGTAGCACAGCCCTTTTAAATACTTTATTTGAATCAATAATACATGATTCAAACATAGAGAGGCAACATTTTACAGCTGAGATGTATTGAACTTTTAGTATTTTATTCATTTTGGTAAGAACGCCAAGTGCAACTCATCGTCAGTGCTGCCAAATAAAAGAATAAGCAGCCTAATCTGCATTAATGAATTGATTAGATTATGATTATGACATTATCAGATAAAGAAAATGTAATCCCTGTACAGGTCAAAAACACACCCACACACAGACACAGACACACAATTATTAGTTTGTGTTTGCTCTATTGATGAGTGGTGGAATGTAAGTATATTTACTTAGGTGATGTCGTACATATAGATGTGAGGTACTAGAGCTACTTAACTTCAGTATTTTTGTTTTATTGCAACTTTATATCTCTACTCCAATACGGTTTAGAGGTAAATATTGTATTTTTTACTCCATTGGAATTATTCAAAAGCTTTAGTTACATTACAAATGTAATAATTGCATTACACATATGGAGAGTTTATAAAATATGATGCAAAAATGCAACTCCAGCTGCTATTGCAATTTGATCATTTAACAATTAAAATGTTTTTTTTGTTTTTTTTAATCTCGAGGTTTTTAACTATTTAGGACAAAACAAGCATTTTGTCCATTTTGGCTTGTGACTTTTTTATTTATTTAACAAAACCAACAAATCTGTAATAAAAATAGAAATAATCAATAGTTTCAGTGCTTAATAATGTGTGAGTAAAAAAAAAAAACAATGGTCTCGAGCTCGCGCGCGGCATCGGATTGACGTAAACGGTTACCTTAACAACCGATTAGGCGTCACCACCCCAGGGCTGCAAATTCATGAGTGCGCTCTTTTTTCCCCCGTAGACGGTCCGGTCCCGTTAAGAGAGGACGAAACCGGCCCACGGGGGACTCGTTCAGAGCGGACAATAAACTAGATGTCTTTGTCCATCAGCTCGGGGGGTAAATATCATTCTCGGTGGTGTCGCCGACCTGACGAACATCGCCGTGCTGCTGTTGGTGTTGTTGTTGTTGTTGTTGTTACATAGCAGTAGCCAACATGGCTGAGGACGACAGCGAGTGGGTCGTAGAGAGCATCGTCGGCTACCTGGGGAGCCCCGAGTGGGTCATTCCCGTCACGGACTTCATGGAGAACAAATGCACAGGTAACAAATAAACAGGTTACGTGACGTCACGCGGAAGCTCCGAGGCTAAGCTAACGCTAACGTGTGACTTGTTCGACGGGCTATGACGGATAGACATATATCTATATCTACATATATTTACGACTCTGCGCTTTAATGAGAGCAGTGTCCTCCACGTGAAGCCACAAAGGACGCAGGTGACGCCAGCAAGTCGACAAAGGTAGCTAGGCATAACCCAAGGTAGCTAGCAGGGTAACTTAACCTAAGCTACCAAAAAGGCTCGTGAGCTTTAACTTATTGTGTGTCATTTAAGCTCCAAAACACACACAGCTAACTACATGAAGATAGTTTAGGGCGTGTTTTGAAATGCCTCCTATGGGGCACAGTATACATGTTGAATTACTAACATGTACACATGTTATTATGTTGCTCCTTTTCTTAGTTTTTGATGACGAAGATGAGAATAAGCTGTCATACACAGAGATCCACCAGCAGTATAAGAAGCTGGTGAGTACAGTATTTGGTGCTGATGTAGCCAAAAGTGCCTCGTAAACGTCACCCCTGTCAGTGGGTTTATATCATTGACTCATCGGGCTGCACTGATGTAAGCGGCTTTGCCTTTTTGTAGGTGGAGAAGCTGCTGGGGAATCACATGCAGGAGGTTGGCATCGACGAGCAGCAGTTTCTGGAAGCGTGCACCTCTCCTTTTGCCAAGTCCAAAATACTGCAGGTACCTTTAAGCTCCCTGCTCACACACCACCACCGGCCAGCCTGCCAGTTAACCTGAATGCACAATCAAGGATGGGATTTGCTTACATAACCCCAGGTTATGCTGCTTTGTAGATGGTGCCAAACGGAGCCTGGTCTCCTCCTTCAGGGCAGATGTGCAGTTTTCCTGATGACTCAGCAAAATGAGTCTGCAGCGTGTGTCATCGCCCTCATCGATTAGACGACTAATCGGTCCTTTGGGTCATAATCCAACTACGATTTCTCTAGTTTTTAAAAAAATGTTTTTTCAGACTTATTTCGAAGAAACTTATGAGCACATCTCTGGTAAACACAATATTGACAGTGGGGCTCTTTGTGTGATTCTTTGTGGAGAAACTCTGTTTTACAGATCTGCCGATTTTAAATCAGTGTTTGTTGCCTTATAATTTCTTTGGTCGAGAGCAGCCCTATTTGTGTCAGGCTAGAGGGTGTCACACAGACGGCGTACCTCCACTGTAGCTATATCTGCCAGATTGGCAGAGATGCAGATCTGGATTTCATCGCAATCCTCCTCAGCACACAAGGATCTCATTAATTACCACTGAGATAAATAGTTAATGTCTGCAAAGCAGGTCAAATTCTCCGCGAGCAAAGATTAACAGTAGCAGATGTTTCAGTGTGCAGTGGTTTGTTTCTCCTGTTTCAGTTCGCCCATGCAGAGACGTCAACCCGGATCATGCAGCCTGGTTTTGTGTGGTGTTGCATTTTTCTCACTTGGTGCTTGCTAAAATCAGCGAAACACAATTTACCTTAATTAATTCAAACATCTTTAAAATAAAGAATAAGGCCCAGGTTCAGAATCGATGACTTAACGACAATAAGTTCCTTTTAATGTATTATTGTTATCCGAGACAGCTTCGCAGCATAACTCCATCACTTTGTGTCGGCTGACATGTGAAGTCTCGCACATGTCACCGTGAAAGTGGTTTATGGCATCGGCGAGGTCTCGATTTTCAGCCGAAGACAAAAGGGATGCAGACGACAGCGTCCCACCTCCTTCAGACTTAACGACTGTACCTCTTCTGTGATTAAGTAACTCCGAGACACGGGATATACTGAAGGTCTGGGAAACGGTAAGAGAGACTGACGAAAGGCGGACAGGGAAATATTGAAGAGCGATGCTCAGCATGGACTGAAAACCGAATGACCCACTTGAACTAAGAACACTGAACCTGTATTAAAGGTTGGTTGGAAAGATTTGCCAAGCATTAGCCTAGATGGGGGGGTGGGGCAGACTTCTGACGGGAGGCCGAATGCTAACGTGAAAAAGATAAGGCTTACGTACCACTCTGTTTGCAAACATAGCTTAATTTGTGTCGGGACTTGAGTTGACTGTACATCCTGTCCTGATCTACACGGGGCTAAAGGAGCAAAGATATCCTGACAGGAACACTGACCATCTCAATCAATACTGATAATACATTGACTGTGACATATACTTAGACCTTGGTAAGCTTGACCAAATCCATGTAGCTGTGCAAGAAGGTTGGACAAGTTTGATACCAAAATAATATGATATTGCAAGTGCTGATGAGTACATCAACACTTGCATGTGTTTTCATGTGTTTATATAGCTGTGCATACTGACCTTTTCTCTACCCGGTCGTAATGCCGTTCATTCGTCATTAACTCGTGGGCACGGTGACTTTTCATGGTCTCATACACGGGTTTGTGGTTTTTTGTCTTTCAGTCGGTGTTCCAGACAGTTCTGGCGACCGATGACTTCCAGATATTTCACTCCATGATGGTCCAGAAGAACATGGAGCTGCAGTTTCAAGCCCTCCGAGTCATTAAAGAAAGGAACGGTAGGCCGGATTATCACCCGCACACGCGCTTACACACAAACAGGAAATCACTACTGATATTGCTGCAAGTGATGCAACCTGCTCTGTGTGTAGGGGCCCTCCCCGAGTGTCTGACCGATGGTGTGGACGTGATGACAGAGCTGCAGGATCAAGAGATGAAAATCCTGCAGGAAGTTCTCAAGTAAGTCCCCTCTTTCTCTTTCTCTTTCT
Organism: Cyclopterus lumpus; assembly: GCF_009769545.1. Classification (NCBI taxonomy): domain Eukaryota; kingdom Metazoa; phylum Chordata; class Actinopteri; order Perciformes; family Cyclopteridae; genus Cyclopterus; species Cyclopterus lumpus. Next base: position 6,487,872 of record NC_046980.1, on the reverse strand, counting down.
CATTCTCATTCTCTCCACACACACACACAACGTTGACTGTCTCCCCCTTTGAGATGTTTAAAGGGTTTTCTTAGACATTTAAAGTCTTTGCAGTGGCATTGTATTGCATGCATGCATGCAACAAAAAAAAACACAATGATATCCTGACCTGACAGGTCTTGAATTATTTCCAGCGAAGTAGAAATTGAGGGTGCATGAACGATCGATACGAAGGCAGAATCAAAGTTATGATCCCTGAACTGTGGAGATGTTATGGGTAGCAATGAGGAGTTCGCTAATGTCTTATCCTCGTGTGACTTTTTACTCTTTTGATTCTGACGACAATCAGCTGTGTATCACTGGCGTGTTTATGGGAAATGTGGGCCTAGTTTGATCTTTCAATCCTCGAATTTATGAAGCTCACACACATCAATGATTGCATTGCACATGCACTACAACACGAAAGAGACCATTTTAGTTAAAATGTATGTTTTCAGGCTGAAATATCCAGATGAACCTATCCTGTAAAACATCTAACAGTTTAGGTCAGGACATCTGTATTCATTTAATTGTTTTTACTAATGCATTAATTCAGTCATCATATAATTAGATATTTTTCCAAATGACACACTTCTGATATGTCCACATGTTCTGGATGTGTCCGTTGCCCTTATGTGTCCAGGCGTCTCGAAGCTCCTGCCCCTGTTCTCTAAGGGGATTGTGCTCGTGGCAGCCGGGCCAAGTAGAACACACGGAGTCTAACAGGACCGCGGTTAAGCTCCTTAGAGTCCTGCTAATTTAGATTGGAGGGATTGACACTAAATAAGCAACTGAGCGAAATAGTACCTTGGCTGCTTCTCAACTTTTTCTGGAATTAATTTTTCCAACATTATATTACTGACAACACAATGCCTTCGCCAGAGGCACTTGAATGCACCATGAAGGATTTGCAACTGCATTGTCATTCACTGGCAGAATACCACGACATTTTGTAATGCTACTAAATATTCAGTGTGACGGATTTGGCAAAATACACAACATGGTTTATATAAACCCTTTTCTTCTCAGGTGCTGTAAACTCAGCGCAGAATGAGACGGTGACAGCTTTAGCCTTGATTGACGTTCCGAATGTTCTGCTGTGCTATCAATATCTCAGCCGGTCCTTTTTGGATATACTGTTGTTCATTCAATTTTGTTAAACAAACCATTTCTCTCTCTCCCTGTCTTCTCTGCACACCTACTGGTTAAAGGCTTTGTGGAAGTCTCTTCTAATTCAAATTAAGTTGTTAAATAAATCAAATTAAAGGATCTGTGTATGGCGCCCTGGCATTGCCTGGGAGCAAGTGAGAGCATATTGTGGTTATCACATGACGTTGCTGTCTTATTCTAGCTTTTGGTCCATTTGTTCCATCTGCCAAGGGTTGAATGTACAATATAACCTGCTTAAACGTAGATTAACCTCACCTTTATCACACCTGGGCTGCTAAACATACACTTAAAGACAGTCCAAGGGTGCTCTGGGATGCTCTGTCTCAGGACCAGCTCAGGCATTGCAAAAGCAACTACTTCTGCGACAGTGAGCCCTGCATCAAATGTCATTTTGTATTTGTATTTTTCTCAGAAAGTCAAAAGAGGAGTATGATGAGGAAATGTCCAGGAGGCTGCTTTTAGATGAAGAGGTTGGCTCCACTTCCAGCAGCTGCTCTGATAAGCCAATGGCAGAAAGCAGTGGAGCCCAGAACGCCTCCGCTGATCCCAGCCAACAAAGCAGCACTGCCGAGGTAAGGCATCAAGAGCAGGACGAGACAAATAGGACCTGTAAAACCAGGATGAGACAAATAGGACCTGTAAAACCAGGATGAGACAAATGGGACCTGTAAAACCAGGATGACACAAATAGGACCTGTAAAACCAGGATGAGACAAATCGGACCTGTAAAACCAGGATGAGACAAATAGGACCTGTAAAACCAGGATGAGACAAATAGGACCTGTAAAAACAGGAGAGAGACAAATAGGACCTGTAAAACCAGGAGAGAGACAAATAGGACCTGTAAAACCAGGAGAGAGACAAATCAGACCAGTAAAACCAGCAGCACCTCCTGTGTTACCTTTGGTTCGACTTGCATATCTCTCCCAACTCGGACTCAGTCGCCTGATACCACTAATGCTGAATGGTTATCGGCAACATACTTTTCCCCCTTAACGCCCGACCTGGCCTCTTCATAACGTGACGCTGTCTCCAATGTGCTGTTCATCACGCTCAGACCAAAGCTGAGGGTGCCAGCAGCCGCAGTAACGGTCACCACAGCCCACTGGTGAACGGAAACACTGCCACTGAATGTGATCTGGTAACTGAACCATTTTAATCAACGACCTAATAATAAACACGCCGCAGTTCACTGGTTAGTTCTAGGTAGTTCCATAGCCTGCGCAGTAGTACAACAGCCTTGTAGTTTTAAGGACTAGATGGGGGTTGTAGCAGCATTAGCGTGTCGCAATAGTGGGCTGATTATGATGCAGTGTTTGTGCCATCTGTCCAACATGTGTTAAAGGGACAGTTCATTTTCCTTTTTACCTGTAGTTCTATTTATCAATCTAGATGGTTTTGGAGAATAAAAAAATTAAAAAACTACATTTGAAAAATGACCTCGCTGCATTGAGTAACTGGGGTCATGATTTCTGAAAAGAGACATTGGTATTTTTGTCCGCTTTGAACCTCACAAGGCAGACGTCCAAAAAAGTTGCAACTCACGCAAAAACAATCTAGATGAATAAACGGCACCACAGGTGAGAGGAAAAATGGCTGTTTTTTTTTTTTTTTGGGGTGAACTCTCCCGTTTAATGCGCGTGGGTCCCTTCCTCCAGGTCAACACATCTGTCACGAAGGAAGAGAGCAAGACAGACGCCCCGGGAGGAGATAAGAAGAGTGCGGCCAAACGCAGCTCCACGTCTAAACCCACAGCAGGTATTTCATGAGCGCATCAAACTCTGAACTGCTCTTCTTTTTGTCTTTAAAACTCCCGGTTTACTGGTTTTCTTTTAAGAAAGTCCTGAATATATCCAAATTATAGTTTTAAAACAAATGTATTCATAGATTAGATTCATTGTGTTATACTGTTATACTGCCTATTACATAAGCCACATGCTAATATTGTCTTACTAATAATATTTTATAGAATCATGTTTTTGTTTTTTTAACACACAACCAATCTGAGAATGCTGCAAAGTCATCACACGTGTGTGTGTGTGTGTGTGTGTGCAGCTTGTGGCAGTAATGGTGTGGAGTCCCGGGTCCTTCCAGCACTGAGAGCTCCAGGAAGGTCCGGTGAACCCTCCGTCGGCCTCGGTCCTGCAGCCGAGGCGTGTCTGGAGGAGGCGCACAGGGAGGCTGGCTTCTCCAAGCCATATACTGTGAGTCCGCCCTCCCCCTCGTTTTAATTTAGCACAGTGGTCTGAAATTGTTGTTTTTTGGCTGAACAGACCTGGTTCTGGTTCTCCTCTGTCGGGACATGAAATTCCCTCCAGAGGAGAACCAGAACCAGGTCTGCAGTAAAAATGAAATGTTTTCTAAAGAGATTCTGGTGCTGGAAACACAACAGTTTTTGTCTACAGGGAGTGTTCCTTTTAGCAGCTTTAATCTGGAGAATACAAGAATCTGGGAGTTTTCAGTTCAGTGCATAACAAACATATCCAGTACTCAGAGCTTCCTGAAAACACGATTCATAACCTTGATAAACACACGTGTTTCTTTGTCCCTTTTTACATTTAAAATAGTTGTAAAACAGTTGAATGGGCACGGAGACTCGTACTGTCTGTTTGTGCAGGGTTAGTCGCGCCGGTTCTCCTCCCGTTTCACCTCCACCTCCCCCTTCCCCCTGCAGGAGTTAACAGCGTCTCAGCAGGAGCAGCTCCAGCAGAGGGCGGCATATCTGCGTCAACAGCGAGACAAGCTGCACGCGCTGAAAAAAGAGCAGCAGAAAAGCAAGCAGGGGGCCACGCCAGAGGAGACCCCCGCCCCCAGCCCCGCCCCCACCGTCCCGGTAAGTGCAGCCCCTCCCGGTATCTTCCTCCACCAAAAGGTGGGATAGATAGCACAACATGGCCGATGATGTTCGATGTAATTAACGTATTCATGTGCTCGACTTCATATTTATTACATTTCATTTTGCTCACCTTTTTTTTTATTATATATCTTTTAAGTCCAAAACCACATTCTTGATTTCACCTGATTTTTTTTCTTTAACACACTTTTTTTCTTCCTGCTTTTTTTCCTTTCTTTTCCTTCCAATCACCCCCGTCGACTTATTTATCTGGCGGTCGCTCGCTCGTCATTTCATTTCTGCCCCTGCATCCGACCTGATCCGGCCGGTCAGGAGGCAGTGGGGCAGTCCCAGAGGAACGGGGCCTGTACCCTTCCTCCTCTTCCTCTTCCTCCTGCTCCTCTTCCTCCAGCACAACTCTCTGCTCACTCCTCCAAACAGAAGGTGATGCATCAACTGCCTCGGTCGCAAACCCCCAAGAACCGAAAAGTTCTATGTGTTCCTTTTCACAAAGTGAAGAGAATTAGGTCTCATTTACATTGTGGACTTACGTGTTTTTTAATTGAAAAGTATCATTTTTAATTCATCAACACATCCTCTTTAGATCTATAAAGCTTTTTATAAACACTGACAATACAAGCCGTATTTCCAATAGCAGCTGCTTGTGTTTAGGTTTCCTAGCTCATGGTGTGGATGCGTGTGCTTGGTTGTATTTCCCTTCTTGCTTTCTCATCCCTCTCCACACGTTGTCTTCAGCCACTGGTGGTGATTTATTGGTTTTCTTCTCACAGGAGATATCCGCTGAGGAGAGGAAGAAGCTACAGAAGAGAAAACATCTGGCGGACAAGCTGAAAGAGGAAGTGATAAAGAAATAACTGCAATATTCCAAATGATATCCCCAATCCGTTTGCTCCGTTAATCACACATGTTCTTCCTTCACGCCGCCTCCTCCAGATCAGATCAGATAGTTCACTTTGCGTAACACAGACAAGGAAACACAAACACTATGAGATCGCACTTCTTTTGTTATCTTCGTCGCCGTCTACACGGGAAGGAGGTACATCTGCTTGTATATCTGGGATGTACCAGTGTGTCTCCACTCTCCACTATGAGCACACACACACACTCACACACACACACACACACACAAAGTATTCAAGCATGTTTGACTGAGAAAGTGGCGAAAACACAACGACCAGTCGGGCAACATGCTGCCAGTGTTACTAGAGTTGAGTGGAGAACCCAGATGGCTCATACTTTAAACATCATGCGTTACAACGCGTGTCCACGGCGCTCCCTATTGGCCACTGGCTGCACTACATTTACTTTAATGTCATTTAGTCTGTGTCCAAATTCTAAATGCAAAATATATGGACTGTATAGTGGCCTCGAACCCCCCCACCCCCCAACCCACCCACGCTGGAATGAAAACTGCATTCGCTGCATGCACACAACTAAAAATATATAACAATGCAGTGCTTCACTATTGATAGTATTGTTTATTATGCAACGCTACACTGATCCGGTTATGATCCAAAAGCGTGACTTATGACTCATTGACTGAAACACATTCCTGCATGTTTCTCTGTAGAAAACAGCCAAAAGAAAGAGTCATGAATGTATCCGTGAGTGACGGCTTCATGCTGGTGGAAGAGTTTTAGGTTTCAGGGGGGCGGTGACGTTAGGGACAGTCTGGTCGTGAGAGACAGAGGGGCGGAGTCAGCCGGTACGCCATGAAGGTGATGACGCTCGTCCTCGCCGAGGAGCTTCGGTGGAAGTCGAGAGGGACGTGCTCGTGTGAACCGTGAAGGGGCCGAAGCAACGGCGTGTCGCTTCCCACGAGGAAAGCAGTATTTCATGTGTACGCTGTTTAATAAATCACATTTTATAGAAACGAGCTCGACCCCAGACTGTGTGTGTGTGTATATATATAACTGCAGACGTCTTTTGGTTAGCTAATCCTGATTGAATTAATACATTAACAATGTTTGTGATTATACATTCAAAATATTAAACCTGATAATAGTACAGCTTTCAACGACTTCCAAGCATGCCCATTTGTATATTTATTTGTGTGTGTTGAAGGTGTTTCAGTGGGCCTAGATCAGCAACAGGTGCCCAGCCAAAGCTCTCGATGAAAAGGGGAAAAACTCCCCATGAACTTTTAGCACATGGGGCGACACCTCTGGAAAGGCCGAGGAGAGGGGATCTCTCTTCAGCTGGGCGCGTTTGATGTGTGTGGACGCATTAGTTATTGTATCTTTATGAGGACCACTTTCAATTTGTACACTGAAAAGTGAGAGACTGAAGTCCGAACCATAAAACAGACCATTTTAAAGTGCCGTTTAGGGATTAAGACCGATTCATCCTCATGAATATACAATACTTGGTTCCTCAGCGTTGTCATCGGCAGCATCGAGCCGACGGTGAGGATGAGACCATCTCCTCAGATCTCCTCTCGGAGGCTCTTCTGTCTCCTCATTGGACCGTTCAGCCCTTTTGCTAAAGAAGCTCTCCAAAGACGTCAGTTCTTTACTCATTTTGACTAGCTCGTTAATATTTTTAGGTAACGTACCACGTGACCGAGACGAGCGTCTCGACATGGCGTTTTATTTTGAAAAATACGTCCGGATATAGACGGAGGTATCCGGTAATTTTTCAGAATAAAACATTTTAAGACCTTGATATTAATCAAATATTCTCTTTATTCGTTCTTTGTGCGGCCCGGTGGTTGGGGACCGCTGTGATAATGACTTGGTGTTCTGCAGAGCCACGAGGGATTCATTACCACATGTTCTCCAACATTCTCCTCAGGACAGAGCACTGTAAACTTTTACAAAAATGTTGCGCTCGATCCTTTGCTGTAAACTTGGTACAAATTGTATTCCACTAGGTAACATCTAAAAAATTTTTTAAAAAATCATGTCTGGGGAGTTTAGATAAAAATACCTGGACTCAAGAAGGAAAACAATTAGAATATTTTGTAGCTCCAATTGCCAAATCAGTAAATTATTAAAACAAAGCCAGATTTACAAGTTCAATGTCAGGGTCACATTTAATTTCAAAACTTATCAAATAAATTCATACAAATGTTAAGAATGGATAGTGGTAGTAAATGCACTTGGTACAAATTCATCAAGGGGGGGGGGGGAACAGTCAAATTGGTGGGTGTCGCTAACAGACAGGAGGAAAGACAATTCGCTGCTTCATGTCCTGAAAAAAGCACATTATTGGCAATAATATTTGTACACGTGCTCCTGCCCTGCTGCGCATGACTCATCCGTTTCTATCTCGTGGCGACTCCCCTTCCCTCGGTGTGCTTGTGGTGAGATCAGGAGAGAAGCTGCAACACGACAAACAACCCCGTCTCTTCAGACCTTGTCGCGCCCGTGCGTCGTCACAAATGGTCCACTTACGCAACACAGTTCCATTCGAAAAACTGCACTGCATCAACTCTGGGGTTTAAAAAAAAAAAAAAAATAAAATCATCTTTTCATAACTAATAAGCAGCTCATCCAATCAGAATATGAATTAAACTTAAAAAAAAAAAAAAAAAAAAAAAAGGTTTTCCTTACAACTTATTTTTGATCTGAGAGTAGTTTTTATGCCACGGGCCAAAAACCTGCATCAACTGGTGTTTAACATTGTGGACCTTCAAACTGGGATGAAAAGCGCCTGGCACCTCGAGCCCCTCGGCGTTTCACCAGCTAGCGGCGTTACAGCACTCGGACGCGGTGGGAAGCCGTTTGTTTCTGACGCAGAGTGAACTCTGAACCTGAGAGGGTGCCAAGTCTTAAAACAAGTGTGCACTAAACCTACTCTAAGCACACCAAGAGCTCAGGTTTGTCAGTTAAAACAAAAAATAAAATAAAAAAGTGCGCATCATAACGAGGCCACTAAATTCTTAAAAATCCACTAGAATACAAAAACTCCAGACATCCTCAAAATGTTGGCTGCAAAAAAATGACTTTACTGCAGTTTTAATACGTTATTTTTTTAAAACCAGCATTTGCAACATCTCTGCATTTTACATTGAATCAAATGAACTGAAGGGTGAACAGGGACCCCCACCTTTTGTGCAACAACAACAAAAATACACAGGTAGGTAGGCATCTCTCTCCTCTTTGAAAATCAGATCAGGGAAAATGATTAAAACGAAAGAAAAAAAAAAAAATACATCTGTACAGTACTTTTGAACAAAGTCATGAAATACAGGATTTCTGGCATACGCAGTCCTGTGTGTGAGAGAGTGTGTGTGTGTGTGTGTGTGTGTGTGTGTGTGTCTGTCTGTCTGTCTGTGTCTTGGCCATATTGACACAATGGCTGTTTGAGTCCTGCTCCTCTGGATCTAAGACTCATAACTGCTGAGTTTTTCTCATCCTGGTACATGTGTGACCTCCCTCAACTCTCAACATTTCATTTCTCTCTTCCATGTTGCCTAGATCCCTCTATCCCCGACGAGAACAGCTCCGTTGGCAGGGCGGCACACACTGCTTCAGCCAGTCAAGCTTTCTACAACTATGGCGACTAGTCCTGCTAGCATGACTGGCCTGCTGAACAGTTCGTACACTGGCTGGTTGTGTTCTGGCTTCCTCTGTCTCTGGAGCTCATTGGTTTCGGGTTCAAGAAGGATGGAAGGGCGAGTTCAAATGAGGGTTTCCTGTGAGGGGGGGTTGCTGTCGTACCGCAGCTTCCTCGCTACTGTTGCTATAGCAACAGAGCAGAGTCGGGAACCGCCTTGGCAACGTTACGTACGCCGAAGCCTCTCTGGTCGGTACGTAGGATGGTGGGTGAGGAGGAGAAACGTTGTTGAGGAGGAGGCCAGAACTGGGAGAGCAGGAGAGTTATGAAAGAGAGGAGTGAGTTTGCAAAGATTCAACGAGTTTCCCCTCAGGGGGATGAAAGGGGATTTTGGGATCTTCTAGAGGAGGCCGTTATAAAAAAAGGAGGTAAAATCAACAGGCTGAAGGAACAGACTGATTTGTCTTTCTTTCCAACAGAGACGCTCTCCATCTCCTTCCACGGAGGGAGCAAAGAGCAGCAGAGATCAGGAGGGACGGGGTGAGGTGGAAGCTCGTCTTTGCCCGTCTCCTCAGTGAGACCGACAGGTGGCACAGGCAGGCCAAGGACCAATGAGACGACCAGAGGAGGGAGGATGGGAGGGACTCAAGTGTCCGTCCACTACGACCAAACAGAGGACAATTAGCCTTAAGAGCTCAGGCGGGGCCGCTTCCTTGGAGATTGCTCTTCCTCCTCCTCCTCTTCTTCTTCCTCTTCGTCCTCATCGTCAGGGTAGTCCACCAATCCAACCATAGCAGTCTAGGAGGGAAAAAAAAGAAAAAAGAAAAAGCAGTGACAAAAATGCCCACATGGGAAGCAAAAGCAAGTCCTTCTGACTGACTGTTTATCATTACCTTCACGACTGGTGTGGCAGGAAGAGCAACCGTCTTGACGGAGGAAGCCGAACTGTTGTTTGGAGTGAGGGCTGGCGAGGCAGGTGGGATTACAGCAGCTTTCCCATTATTGTTGGCACCATTCGCTCCGTTGGCCGCTCCTGCAAGTAACACAGACTGTGAATATCAAACTTGAAGGTGTTGCAATCTGGGGAGGGAAAACTGTACCTGCGGCAATACCAGGAGCAGCTTACCTTTTTTGGCTTCCATGTATTTGCCGTAGCTGTCGGAGAAGTCATCCTCCATTCGGCTCTTCTCCACAGCCTCGCCGTCGTCGTCGTCGTCGTCATCGTTGAACCACAACTCCTCATCCTCGTCCAACGATCGTGCGTCTCTGCGATATCTACAAGAAAAAGGGAGGGGAAAAAAATCCACTTAATGAGGTTCAGTTCTCTCGTGTGGGGGGGGAGCCATTCATGTCCCATCAGTCTACTGACCTGTTGAGTCTTTGACTCTGCCGGTCTTTCTCCTGCTCGTACCGGCCCTTCAGGCCCTTGAAAGTCTGGACGTACTCAATGGATTCAAGTGCTTTGTAGAAGTTATCCACAATGTGAGCTATGAGAGACTTAATGTCCTCCTGGAAAGAGAAGAAATGGTGGAAGAAATCACAACCAAGTCAGTTTCAATGCTAAGAGCACACACACACACACAACTAAGTTATTAACACTTCTCAATAAGGTATATTTATCTACACACCACTTTGATGAACTCAAAGAGCTCTATGATGGCCGAGTTGAGGAGGTTGTATCGGGTGCCGTTGTCCAGCAGGGCATTGATGACGGGCTCAAACAGGTTCCCTTTGATGATGTAGCGGTTGTAGTACTCGTCCTTCAGACCAATGATCCTGCGCATGAAACGCAGCGCACCTTGGATAAAAACAAGACCGCTGAGTAAAAAGGAAGCAGTTTGCAGTTGTACAAATGTGTATATAGCAGACTCAGAGCTCAGATACGGTCTACCCACGGCTGTACTCTTGGTACGGGTTCATTCATAAAGTAGGAAGCAGCAGAATGGTGCGTGTGTGTGTGTGTGTGTGAACTTACAAAGAGCGAGGAAGGTGTGTTTTGAGTTCATGAGCACCAGCACTCTCCTGAGCAGGTCTTTGTTCATAATGTAGGTCTTGATGTGATAGGTGTGGTGCTCCACACAGAAGGTCAGGAGCTCCAGGATCAGTGCCAGCAGCTGAGCTGTCTGGAAGTTATCTACACAAAATTTTTAAAAAAAACACAAATGAGTAATGCAACATTTCCAAAATTCACATTAAGCTGTAGATCATGCTTTAGAGGCGTGAACATTTTTTGTAGTGTTACATTAAAGCAATTGTGCAAATCTTGCAACATATTGCAAATTATACTGTGACTTTCAAACTAAAATCACAGCTACTTCATCACTTAAGCCATTATGAAGAGGTACATGGCAATATATTTGATCCTTTTCTGGTGGGTGAGATTATAACAGAATTCAAATGTGATGTTACTGTAACTATGCACCAAGACGACAACAACATTTTCAGTCATGTTTTTTTGACTGTTGGGCGGTTCACGGCTGATGTTGAGTTACGCAACACTCACCTGGACAGACCGGGTTGATCTTAGCCGATCCCTCCTGCAGATCTGAAAGGTCATGACGCACAACAATCAGTCAAATTATCTGTTGCTTACATCCTGAAACACTCCAGTTTATGGGAGGTCTCTGTCCCCCAGCTCACCTTTTGAGTTTTTCTCATGTGCCGTGTTGGCCAGCAGAGGAGCAGTCAGGACATGCATGCAGTACTTGTAGAAGAAACTCAGAAATTCTGTCTTCTCAGTTTTCTGTGACGAAACAGAGAGGATCGATAAGAGCATCTGGTGTTTGTATGTAGGACAAAACAAACAGGGGTTTGGAATTTACTGAGTGGCCGTCAAAACTTGGTTTTATTGCCGGTCACCATGTTAGTTCTGCTTACATTGGTGGACGCCAGCATGTTCTCAGGGTCGATGAGCGTCCTGAGCAGACCCATCAGCTGGACAGCCCCTCCTAACTCTGGGTCAGAGTCACAAATCATCTGCTTGATGACAACGTTTATCAGGAGAACATCCTGTTAACAAAAGAAAACACAATAGAAAATAGTTAAAATTATGCGTATTCGGTCTGATGGTGTACAACGACTAAAAGAGAACTTAAACAAAAGATTTTGCACGACACATTATGCAACACTACTGGGAGATCAATTATTTTAAAGAAAGATTATAGAATCCCTGAATTAGACAGGCTTCACTTTTATGTATAGAAGTGGAAGAAAAACAAAAAGAGGGCTTCATCGAACTAGTGCCCATCAGGACCAACTAACATTCATACACCGTAGGCGCAGCTGCGGGAGTTAAGGGTCTTGCTCAAGGACACATCGACATGGGCTAGGAGAGCCGGGGTTCGAACCGACGACCCTGACAGTCGCCCACAAAAGCATTTTTTTCCCTCCTTGCCAGTTGTAGGCGTCTTGTACATCCACATTGTATTTTACGCCATTTTAAAGCGTTCACAATCACACATTACTGCTCTAAGAGCCTGTGAGGCTTCACGTGCACATTCAGGCTGTCATCTGGAACAAATTTTGCATTGTGCGAGGATTTTTGCACAAGAATTGCATGTAAAATTGATGCAGCACAATGCTATAAAAAAAAATGCATGAGGGAAATCCTGTCACGGGTATGTTTCTAAATCACTTGGTACACAAAATTTCATAGAAATAATCCACTTGAGGACAGTACATCATTTAAATATGTTCAACCATTCCACTTTTCACATCAGTGCTGCGCTAACTAAAGCTGTCGTCGGTGATGTTTCGATGCTTACGTCGTCGGTCTGCTGTGGTTCCTGCATGACAAACTCTCTGACCATGGAGGGGCTGAATTCCACCAGGTAAGAGAAGATGTCTGTAGCTGCTGCCCTCACCTGCAGGTCATCCATTCCCTGGACAAGAGCAAAGTAGGAGTTGAAGACCAGAACAAAGAGAGCTCGACACAATGACACGGTTCCCCGGTTTGATCGTTCATAGGCAGAAAACAAATATGGAGTGTGATAAACCAAAAGGAACTGTATTATTAACAACAGATTCATGCAACGGCCAGAACATACCATGACTATTTCAAGAGCGGGTAAAATGCCTAGATTTGCCAGAGTTTTGAAGAAAGCGTCCCTGTTTTGTGGCTGCAACGTTTGTGAAAAAGCACAGAATTCCTTGACAAAGTTCACCTGAAATTCAAAAGAGAAAAAAAATAAAAAATGGAACGGTTGATCGGACAGCTTAAAAGCAAACGGTTAAAACGGTCATTGACAAAAATACTACTCCCAAGCATTGTTTAATTTGTAATATTGGACAGCAGAGAGATCATTTATTTTTAGTCTCAAATGAAGGGATCGTCTCGGTTCCAGGATACAAATCTTTTCAAAAGAATAAAAGGACAACTGCATGAAAAAGAATCAATCATGTCCCATTTTACTCAGTGAGAGCCGGCAGTTGAATGAATAATGTTGCCAAAGCTGTCCAATAGACAAAGAGGCAATTGACATCAAAACCATTATGGAAAACCGTGCAGTAAATATTTAACTCTTGCAAAAGTAGTAGCATTGCAGACAACATAATGAATTAGAATGAACAAGAGCAGTAATACTGAGCACATTCCCACAACACTGAATGTCAATATTACAATAATACCGTCCAACCTTTAGGTTTCTACATTTCAACACACCAAAAAAATAGTATCACAATATCTGGCTGACAGAATTAACATCCGTTTGACTTACAAGCTCTCTCCTTTTACTGTCTTCTGTGGCTTCATCTGTGAGCTGTGCGAAGACCTCCGTTAGGAACTTCTCGTCCTCCTTTGGTACATGAAAGAAAAACGGGTTACGAAATCAAGCTACTGAAGAAATCCAAACCCAAACAGAAGGAGAATACAAAACTTAATCCTGGACGGTTTTTATTTCCATTTGAATCAACTAGAATTTTAAAAAAAGTGAGGCATTCCAAAAACAGGGAACCCATGATTCTTAAACCCACTTCACCCCTCATGAGCCCGAAAACACAATCATAGGATGTAGAAAACATGAATATGAAATAGGTACTGTTTGCATCATGAAAATTATTGTATGGTACAAATTATTTTCAATTATTCTCCACTTAAAAAGCAATGCAATAGATTGTAACACCATTCAAAATATATTTTATAATTTAATCTTCACAAGACAAAACTAAATACACGTCTTTCACTTGTGGACAAAAACAATTATAAATGTATAAGTCTCCTGAGTATATGCATTCATTAACTAATTAGAGTTGGGAAAATACTGCAGAAGCAGAAATGTTCACCAGTAACCTGTTCAGCTGCAAATTAAATATAGTACAGAAAAGAAAATGGCTTGTTAATAAAGAATAATACAAGTTAACTGGTTTGGATCCTTACCTGCAGCATACTGACAATCTCCACCTTGTTGAAGAAGATGAAGGAGGTGAGTGTGGACAGGAAGTTCTCCTCAAAAACCGATGGCGTGGGCAGGATGATGTCCTGGATGTACTGCACCCGGTAGGTTTGGTGGATCTTCTGCCGCAGCTCAGAGTCCGTGATGGGGATCACCTCCTTAAACTTAGCTGTCTTGGTCAAGAATTCCCGGTGCCTTTTAGGCTGAACCAGTGCCGGGTCATACTCGAGGCAGCCCACCACATCCATGATACAGTCATCAGAGAACATCACCTCAAAGAGGGCCGCTTTATTGAGGAACAAGACACCACGGACAATCTCATAGAGGTGATGTAGACCTTCCCTGTTGTCCAGGTCCTCACATACTCTAAAGAGACCCAGGAGTTTCTTGATGTAGCCCTCACTCATCAGGGCCAGGGCCAGTTTTTCCCTCCGGATGGGTGAAGATAGGACAGAGGTAACCAGGTCAGCGATCTCCTCCAGTCGGCTTAGCTCACAAGGCGGGAGCTCCACCAGGTGGCTCGTCTCTGGAATCTCCTCGAAGCGCTCCTCTTCAGACTCATCAATAGGGTCCTGGGTGATGTCCAGGGCAGGGTCCTTGCCTTGAACCTGGGAAATAAATAGTTGGTAGATTTTAATGTACTGCCCTTTGGCCGAGCGTCAATAGAACTCAGCAAACCAGCTCCACTGCAGTTTGTGTACTCGCCAGAAAACAAATGTTTTAAAAGAAAATTGCACAAAACTTGGTAACCTTTACTTTACCTGGCAAATCTTCTCCCATATCTCATCGCAGCCCGCCTTTTCCTGGAAACTTAAGGCAAGGTCATAATTATCTGCTTCCGACCAGACAATCAGTGTGTCCTGGTAGGAGGAGAAATAAACATCAAACTGTATACAAAGACAGGCGCATCATATTTACAGGACACCACTCAAAAACACGGTTGCATTCGCTCACACACATTATCAAAACATGCATCAAAAAAAAAGTGTAACACATGTATTACCAACACACATACAAGCTCTTTCTAGTCTTTGATGTCCAGATGTATTATCTCAAACCATGTGGCATGTGTGTTACAAATGTATCCCATCGTACCGACAAAAATGGTGAAAAACAAAGTTCACTGGTATTGTGACCAGGGCCACACTGGGATCAGATACTGAATTACCATTGTCTGCACTGTATCTGTGGCAGTACGTGTGAAGCAACAGGGCCTCAATGTTGAAATGATTACATTTTCACACTGTAATTTAGGAATGACCGAGGTATGCTTGGGCATGCCTTTTTTTTTTTGGTAGCTGATCCAGGCTCAGATCATCTATTCTTACCTGTTGTTTCTGATATGCAGTATTCGGGCTTATCTTCGACTCCAATAGCAGAGATCCTAAAAACACAAAGACGTGGGTAACTTTTCATCTCCAAGCTAGTGCCAAACGCTCACGAGCAACGAGAACCAGACGCTAACGTCACCAATTGATTGGGGGTTACGGTCAATTAACCTGTCTGGCAGTCAGGGAGCGTGACACGCGAAGAAGACAATGTGGTAACGCTGAATAAAACAATGTTGCATACAAAAATACTACGTTAAGACCAACAGCAGCAGGATTATTATCGCTAAAATACCCGTTTTCTAGTGTTATTCGTTGTTTTGGGTGATATGTGCGTGGACCTACAGACATCTACTAACTTGTGATAATAAGTTTGTACATTTAAGACAACACTTTGAAGGCCCAGCATGCTACCGAGAGCCCGTCGCCTGCTAAACTAGGCTCGCTAGCACCAGCTACTATAAAACACTTCCTTTTATCGAGACCCAACAGTAAGGAAAACACTGGTTCCAAAAAAAATTAAAAAGCTGATAATTCAAAGAAGCAACCCTCAATAAGAAACCCAAGAACACACAGAAGACACCTTTCTGTTCCATAACCACCAGAAGTTAGCGTGCTAACGCAACGCCAACGCGGCTGCGCTAGCCGGGAACTCACCGTCCGATTCGGCCCGAACCAACAACGAGATCCCCTTCAGACGCTCAACAAACGTGGACGAGACGTGTCCGGTGCCCCGATCGTCCCACTGCCGGTCTTCGTTCAGCGTGTACACCTTCACCCGCCGCCGAGTGTCCGACATGGTTAACCGAGTCGGAGCTAACAAGCTATCGCCTCACCCCGTCTGGTGGTTTCCGAGCCTCGACCTGTTAACTTTGTTTCCACCCGCATGTTATAAAACATGCGCGTCCGAGTGAAGGTTCACCGCGGCGGTGAAGCGTACCGGTAGCCGCTTTCATAAACACATTACGTTCACGACGTGAACCGACTCGACGGGGAGGGCCTATTGTCAAACTGTAGATTTCACAGAGAACACAACAACTCTTCCACGGGCCTTTCTTGCTAACGTCCACAGGCCGCCATCTTGTAATCCGATCTTGTGTTCTTTTTTCTTCTTCGACGTCAATCAAGCGCTAACCGCCGCGGGGTCTCCTCCCCCTCCTCGCGACGTCGTCCAATGGCGAAGCCGGCAGCGCCAGGAGGTTAACGCGCCGCCTACCGGCCGGAACCAGCTCCTCGCGACAGCGATCTACCTGCAAGACGACTTTATGTAGACACGTGTGTCAGAAATGGGTTTTTAATGAATTTATGTGGAAATATTGCTGCATACGTATAACATTATACTCTCAGATTATTTGTTAATTAATTTCCAAACATCTGGGAAAAGATTTTCTTTGTCCAGTAAGCAAGACAGATACACTAATGATTTCAATACCACCTCAGTTTATTAGTACAGATATTGAACATCAAGTGCACTCCGTTATATTATATATATATATATATATATATATATATGTATGTATATGTTATTAAAAAAAAACTCTGAACTAGTAAGTACTGTACTCCCTCGACACAATGCGTGACATTTCTTATAAAACTTATAGATCGTTTTGTGAAATATTCAACAAACTGCTTTCGGTTCACAACACATGTGTAACTGTAGACCGTATGCATTAGCAGGGCGTAATTAATTGTATTAAAATTGTCAACTCACAGCGAGACCGTCCTAATTTGGTGCATATTTCTACCACAAAATTAGGGTTGCTATTTGTTTTAACATACTACAAATTCTGCCAGGGGCCAAATAATTAGCCTGTCACACAAAGTCACCATTTGGGGGACCAGATCCTGGCACAGCAGCTCCCGATGTGGATGTCTCTCAATGCCCTAAGAATCAGGGTTGTACGTATCTGGTGGGTGTGTGAAACTCTTAAAACATTAGATTATTTTGGACATTTCTGTCTGCGAGTAAAATGTGTGGCACTTAAGTGTATTTCTGTTGTTGGCATCTGAATGTTGGGCTGAAAATGGTTCTGAATTTGAACACTACAAAAGCAACTATTAAGTCTTTTATTTTGATGACTCACACGTACTTTAAATTCAACCTTTTAGTAAAGGGAATATGTTTTGTAAAAACTGTACACCGTGGTCTCCCACTTTGCTTTCTTTGTCTATGTCTTGATCCCGGCCGCTTAGAGAACACACAACCACAGTGGACACCAATAATAGAAATTGAATACCACAAGAGCAGTATTATCCACCATGTGAATAAGGAAACCATTGATACATTGCACGGTGAAAGCAGTTAGGTTGGCATTGGCGGAACTGCTGAAAGAAAACCCTTTTACTGCAGTCAATGATAAACGGATGAAAACAAGACACTGTAAAACGGCTATACTTCTAAATAAAACTTGCTCAGTGTTCTTTTCAGTCGGTGCATATCCACTGATGACAGCAGGACGCTGTATTTGATGGGGCGGCAGTTCATTCCAGTGCGGTTTGAACACTTCCATACCCACAACCTCCTTTAAGTACAGCACTGTTGCTCCCGGTTCGGGTCGATTTCTCAACAGAAAAATCGACTAAAGTTTAAAATCCACTTTGTTGGCAAAGCCAGGAGTTAGCCCCGTTGTGTTGGTGTGTCACAAGTCGGTGGAGGGGCCGTCGCTTGAACCCATGGAGATGCTCTGTTTCTCACTTAGAGTCCTGACAACGGTTGCAGCGGGAGACTGGAGCACTTTCCTCGAAAGTCTCATTCTGCCATCTGTTGGGTCCCGTCCAAAGTACTTGACCTGTGAGCACAAGTCCAGTCAGAGACAATAAGCCCAGAATGTAAACACAGGAGGCTACTTTTGACAACGCGGCCGGTGGTTGGTGACACGTACCTGTATCTGCTGGCCCACCTCTAAACCCAAAGCACTTGGGTGTTTGATCTACAACAGGGGAAATACAAAGACATGACCTTTAACCAATGATTTCATTCCCAAACACTCACAGAACCATGGACACGCAGGCAAACCGATCCACTGACCCGTTTGTGGTCCAGTTGCGAGTTGTGCAGCAGGACGGCACTCATGTTGGGATACAGTTTCACCATCACCCCAATGTCCCTGAAGCAGAGCAGGATGAGGTGCGAGATGATAAAGGTTAGTTTAATGCATTGATAAGGAATATATTGCTACTAGATAACATGTTCAAACTGTGTGCCGATAACTGGCAAGAAATACTTTTTTTCAACGTCGCAATTTATTGCCTCACCTTATCTCAATAATGGTGGCCGTGTAGATTGCACCAAAATCCAGCTGCTGCTCTTGCTGCAACAGAAAAACAAATAAACATGGATGATTATGCACATGAATTTACAAACACCGTTTAAAAAAAAAAAAAAAAAAAGGCCCCTAAAAGTCGCGGAGACTCACGTCATCTTTGCAGACTTCACTGATGAAGTCCTGGGCTTCGTTCATGGCTCCTGGAGTCGGAGCGAACACGGAGAAAGTCTCCTCGTCCACCTGACTTATTGTCACGCCTCAAGAAGAAAAAACAAAAAATAAGAAAAAAATTACAGACATTCTGTGAGGGAATCTGCATCGTCTGTAAAACATCGTGATCCCGGTTGGTTTTACGGATTCATTTTTAAAATGACTCGTTACCCGTTTGCGCTTGTAACCGGCGAAGGTTATAGCCGCCCGGACCGACGAAGCGTGCTCGTCTGGAAACGGGCACCCGCACATTTTCTGAAGGCAGAATAAAACTCGCACACATCAGTTTCCTGTACACAGTAAAATGTGCCAATCTAATATTCAGCCGTCATCCCTATTTATCTCACTCAACTAGTCCTACACACAGAGACTCGTCCAAATATATATATACTTAATATATGTTCAAACACAAAGCTTACCAATAACGGGTCCATTCTCTTTCCTCGTCTCTCTGGGTTTTGCTGTACATTTGTTCATGATGCCCAGGATCTCCCTCTTTGCCACTGGAACATAATAATAATAAAAACAACAACATTGAAGCAAAAGTCCATCAAGCCACCAAAGAAATATGTTCACACGTATTCCTTAGTGTTAAATGTTCAGTGTCACTGCTCACCTGTGCCCTGTTGGATAGCCTCCATGACCACCTTCAGCGGCAGGCCTGGGATCTTCACGTCAACCTGGAGGTTCAATAAATGAGTGTACATTTTAATTTTTAAAAAGTCAATTTTAATTCTACAACCCAATATCACAGAATTTGCCTCAAGGGGCTTTACAGTCTGCACAGCATCTGTCCTCAGACCCACACCTGGAGAAGTATTTTATAATAAACTTGTATTTATTTATTTACTATGCATTTAAGACATGCAAATCTTAAAATTAAAGCTCTAAATCGTCATTGGTCTCTTATTTAATGTTTTATTTGCACAGCACTAAAGATGAACCAGGTAAAATATTTCTGTGTATGAACAAACAAAAATCTTATCAGCCGAGTCAAGAAGTTTGTTTTAAAAGACACTTGTTATGAGTTATTAGACACAATACCTGTAAAGCAGTGATGCCTTTGTTTGTTCCTGCCAATTTGAAGTCCATGTCTCCAAGGTAATCTTCTATTCCCTGGTTAGGAAACAATAATTAGCTCATATTCAGCATCTCAGTTATCATTTAGTGGGGACATTAATTAGACCTAAACCATTTATTCCTTTTATAAATGGCTGCTCACACACACACACACACAGTATGTACCAGAATATCAGTGAGTAATCTGTAGTCTTGGATCTCAGCAGGTTTCTCTGGGTTGGCCTTGGAGATGAGGCCAACTGCTACACCCGCCACAGCAGAAGAGATGGGAACACCTGGGAGACACACATCCAGATGTGTTAGCGACATAGTATCTCAAAAAAGCACTTTAATTTGCTTGGAGGAGCGTGATAAGAATCTGTGTAAATATAAAATATGTTTCTAAATTGTCGAGATTTATGGTGTGTTGAGTATTTGTAAAAATGGAATACTAAATATAGAAACTATATACATTTAAAGTTCGGTAACTATTACTGTAAACAAGCTATTTCCTGCAGTACCTGCATCCATGAGAGCGAGGCTGCCACCACATGCTGAAGCCATTGAGGAGGATCCTGAAAGAAGATAAAGAAGGTGGAAAAAAAAAAAAAAGGGGTGAAGAAAAAAAGGCATTCAGACATTGTAACCCCGCGATCGTGTGCGAGACATCCTGCCAGACAATCAACACATTTCAGAAACTGTGTCACCACACTCACCGTTTGACTCGAGCACCTCAGCGGTGACCCGGATAGTGAAAGGGAAGTCTTTAGGGATGACTGGTCTCAGAGCTTTCTCAGCCAGGGCCCCTGAACATGAATAAATACATACACAAACATGAACAAATACTTCCACAAACACGTCTCTGACCAGGCGGCGGACCCTGAATGTAAGCAGAAGAAAACTAACACAAACCATGTCCGAGCGCTCTCCGGTTGATGCCTCCCATCTTTCCAATCTCATTGGTCGCATACGGAGGGAACTGAAATACATTTTAAAAAAGGCAATGAAACAGAAGTTAGAGCGTCTTTAGCGCCTGTACTAAATACAGAATATTTAACCGGTGCACAGTTAAGAGAGATCTAAATGATATCCTTTGCATTTGATTGGGCCGCTCTAAAAAGTGTGCCGACTTAGAATGTAACGCTTGACTGATGGATGTCCTGATGTTATTGGTTGAGATTGGGCAGCGCTAGCTCAAATAAGCACACGTCATATATTGTTTTACGGGAAGAAAATATGATTTAATTTTTATATTAACATTTTTGTTATTTGCATATAAATGGGTGCATAACATGACCGGTGATGTGATCTAAAAAGGGTTAAAAGTGTGGTTGTTTCCCCCTCTCCTTTCACCTCTACTTTAAGTTCACTAAAAGATATATAAATCACACATATAATAATCTTAGTGACTTTAAAAATTAAAACAGGATTATGACTCACCTCATAATGAAGCATGAAATTTTTGGATTTGATGCCACTGCAGAAATAAAAAGGAAGACACCGGTTGAATTGTCTTTTATAGACTTTATACATTTAAATGGTGTATTTTAGTCTGTGTGGGTGATTCAGTCTGACACATTGGACGAAGCCCTGCGTGCAATGACGTTCAAAAAAAGCCAGATAATAAAAGTAGTGAGGGCCAACAGTGTCTGAACCGTCCTGATAATATCAACAGTGTGTGCATACATGAGGGATGACTTTACCTCAAAGCTGTGGTGATAATATCGGCTTTGATACTGGATTCCAGGGAATCAAATGTGACACTGGCCAGCACCTATTAAAAAAAAAGAATTTAAAAAAAGGAAGCGGACTGAGCTTTCTTTGTTAAAACACTAGAGCGGCTTTTCCACAGTAAAATTGTAATTTCAGAACCTCGCTGATCACCTCCCCCTCCTGCATTCATTATCAAACACAGTATTTTATCTTTCAGTTGCAGAAAACCCAAACAAACCAACAATCCTCTATCTCTTCCATCAAATTTGGACACAATGGAATCCTTCTTTCAACAACATGCATCTCGCCCTGTAGCTACCTGTGTTTGTCCTCTCTGGAAGAGGGCGGAGCCATGCAGCGGTTTGAAGAGGTCCACAGCACAGGAAATGTTCCTTAAAGCAGTCAGCTCCCTCCCATCACATCTACCACACGTCAAAGTACAAAAAAATCATTAAATCCAGTTACAAAAGACACATCATGCGTCATGAAAAGATACATCCATGTTGCCGTGGGCGGGGCTTACCTCTTGTACTCATTTAGCACTAAATTGCGGAAGACCTCTTTGCTCACAGTGTTGAAGGATTCCATGATCTCAAAGTGCTCAGCTTGAGGGAATCTTTCTACACATGGAGGACATTATTGACATTTTTTCAGCTGACAGATAACGGAGTTGTGTGAAGGGGTTTGCAACAATGCTTGAAATTCTTTCCACGCAACACAAACACTGAAGATGACCTACCTTTTAGGTCCTCTTCCGTTTCCAGTCGGACTTTGTTGATTGCGTCATCTCTTGAAATCTACAAGATTAGGACGAGATCATTACTGAAACTAATCAAGAGATAAGGAAAGTAAACAGTGTCATATCACAGAGGAGAGAACCATCAGTGATTCTAGCCGCTTTGAATCAATTAAAGAAAACAGAGGACCGAGTAACACACAGACTCCACCTTATCGTGAGTGTAATCAGTGAAAACGCCATAGATCCTCTTGGAAGCTGACCTGCGAGGAAGAAAAAGGAAAAACAAGTCATTACCGACATCTAAAACAATACAAGTCCCACTTCTGTAGCGCTCTTGTGAGAAATAAAAGCGCAGACACGTCTTCATCAAGGTCCCCAGCGGTACTGCAGGTACACACATTGTTGCATAATGTCTGACTTTGCTTCATTTAAAAAGACTATCTCATTCAGAATAAATAAATAAATCGCAAATGTAATTTTGTTGCAATTTGAAAAATGGTATCGAGCTTCGTCAGTGGTCTTACTGCCGAACAGATTCCACCATGTCAGTCGGGGCGGAGAAGATCTTGACCGGGGTGCGCTTGGTGATCTTCTGCTCTCGCGCCATCTGCTGGAGGGCGAGTATGATCTGCATGGCGTGTTTTACTCCCACCTTCACCGCGTGGCAAAAGTCCTGCTGCAGCACGTTCTCAGCCGACGCCTCGATCATCACTGGCAGACATCAAACAACAGTAGTATGATCATCAGATAGACAGACAGAGGGATGTTTAATAACCGGGGACACAGAGCAATTTGTGGTGATGACATCGACGACTCAGTAAAATAAAAATGAATTACTCTGTGCTACCTTGATGATCAGGAAGTGAAGTAACTAACTTAATAGCTTTAAATGTTCCTTTCAAATCAGGAGAAAATGTAATTAAAATGTTGATGGTGAAGTGATAATAATCACTAACTTTGTTATTGCATTCTTCACAGTGGGGGGGGGAGTGACAAATAAACAAAAAAATACTTGGCAGCGATTATCTCACATTAGAACATATTCATAACAGCAATGATGAACCTATTGACCCAGGGCAGTAAATAAAAGAGGTATATTGTAGTAAAGCCTGAGCTACTATAAACTATGTTATTGAGTTTCCTTTGAGGAAAAAGCTCGGAGTGAATTTAAATTATTTCTCGTAAACAGTTACACAGTGTGTGTATGTCTACGGGCTTTTATTGAGAATAGATTCATCAACAGCTGTTAGTTTAAAGCGTTATGACATGTTCATGCAAACATACTAAATGACTATTTGTGTTATTGTGTTTTCAGTAACATCCGAGTGGATTAAAGCGTCGTCCAACTGACCCACTTGACTGCCGGGGCCAGCGGCCACAATGAGGTTCAGGCTGCTGGACGTCATCTCCGTCCTGGTGGGGTTGATCAGCATCTCTCCGTCGACCATGCCCACGCGCACGGCACCTGAACACACACAAGGAGTTCAGTGCTAGATTTTAATAATGCACGACAACGTCCAAGGACCTGAAGTCGAAGAGACGACTGAAAACCAGCATAAAAAAGAAAAAAAAAAGAAGAAAGGTCAATAAATCTAAATGTGCAAAAAAGGCCTAAATCTGTTGCGTGTTCCTCACCTATGGGTCCATGCCAGGGGATGTCAGACAGGGACAGAGCTGCGGAAGCTTTAACAAAAGAAAATATTGTTCAAGCTGAGGATCTAAAACACTATTGTTCTTTGGAAAACATGGACGGCTGGGTTTTAATTCACCTGCATTAATAGCCAGCACATCTGGATCATTGACACCGTCAACTGCCAGCAGGTTACAAACGACCTTCAGGAGACACAAAAGGTCAGATGCAGATATACATTAATATCACCTATTGTTCAAAAAGCAAGTGCAAAACTATAAGCACACAAGGAGGAAAACTTAAAAACTGAACTGACCTGAGTGTCGTAAAAGTAGCCGTGAGGGAACAGCGGTCTGATCGACCTGTCTGAGCAACAGAAACATGAGGTGTAACTTTGGCTTTAGTCAAACACGTCAACACACAGAGCTGCAGACATATCAAAAGACACATTCTGATCAACTCACCTATGAGTCTGCTGGTGAGGATCTCGTTGTCAGTGGAGCCCAACTCTCGCCGCAAATGGTTCGTGGGGATTCGACCGGCAGCCGCTGCTTTCTGTTTGTAGTCCACCTGTCAATCAGAGGGGACATTCATTCAGAGATATTGTTGCCCTTATGCAGGTCTAAGCTGGTGGCGTCTAGTTCTGGCACACGACGTCACGAGCAACTGATGGAGACAGGCTGGATAACACTTTCTAAGTACTTCATGATTCTTCCACCAAACCCATTTAGATTACTTACAGATGTAACAAAGAATTCACTGAACATGCACAAAAAAAAAACTCAACACAATCTCAGTTTAGAAACACAGACGTGCCTGGCTTTTGTTTTACTGTCACACTAGAGAACATACCACAAGAGGCATGAACTGAGACGGAGAAGGTTTGGTTTTGCTCACAGCCGTCACCATCACAGACGTATCGCCCAGCTTCAGAAAGAGAAAGAAGTTAACAAACATTCTTTATTTTTAAAGAAATCACACAGAAAGCATCAAACATCTGAAACTGGACACTTTAGCCCGACAACACACTGAAGTCTTACGTGTGTTTTAGTGGGGGAAACAACTTTTAATTTACACAAGATGCTGGTCGACCATCATCTACCTGCATGCATGTCTTTTGTTTTTGTTTAGCTGTGTCTGACTGATTTGTATATTTCATATACTCTGCGTGCTTTTATGTTCTGTACCTCTGACATGGATGTTTTCTTTTTTGTGTGTTTAACAATGCAGCATAATCTTTTTTTTGTTTTTTTGTTCTCTCTCATTTTATGTGTTGTGTTGAATTTGTGAGCCTCTGTGTTGATGCTAGTCCTTGACAATGTCTAAGGGTCTCCTGAATGATGATACTACGTATATTAATATTCTCACGCTATTCATTGTTTGTGCACCAATTGTAAAGCTTCAATATTGTATAAACCTTGTATATGTAATCTTATCTCTGTTTTTTTAGTTTGTTTTGTGACATCTGCCTCTCGGGACTTCAGATGAAAAATAGCCTCTTGGCTAACTCTGGCGCATTTACAGAAATGTTACTATTAATGTGCACAGTCCCTTATCAAATAAACCAAAATTAATATTGACTGTCCCCATCATGTGTTCTCTGGTTTGCATTAATTAGTTTGGCTTTATACACCACATAGCCAACTGACTTGAGAACAGCCTGGGTGTGGGTTCTGTGTTACTAACGCTCTCCTACACCTGTTTTTATAGGTGCTCAAGTACAGGGTGCATATTCCTAAACATGTCTGTGTTTAACTGAACTATGTCAAACAAAAGGTGAGTGGTAGATTTGTTTTCCCCTACAGCTCCCTATTGGTTTTAATCTGTAAGCCTTTTTTTAAACTGGTCGTATGAATGTGAAACACATCACAAAAAAAGAAACCTCATTCAGATGTGAATAAAAACACGTTTTAATTTGGAAGATATCCTATTAACTGGTCATGTTTTTGCATTGTTCAATATTTGAGAGTCAGACCAAGTCAGGAGGAGGTGTTGGTGTAAATATAAATGATAAGACAGTAGACAAAATGTTCTGAAGAATATGGATCATAAAGGAAGGCAAGCAGCTTCCAGGTGCTTTCAATCCATACACCCGTTTGATGGAACTGTTGATTTGTTTTTCTGTACCTGTACTACAGCAGACCCATCAGCAAATCTAGCAAACCTCCCTGAAGAGATCTCAAGTTTCCTACAAAACAAAAACACAAGAGCACAACACGTGAACATGTCGTACGAACTAAAACCATATTTGCATGCAGTCAAGTGGCATCGTGTGACCCTGTGTTCTGGTTCCCAGTTCATCCCAGTCGTCTCTTCGAGGTCTGGTTCAGAGCGAAATGAGGCTCCAAAAGCAACGAATACACTTTGACAGGAACCAATTAGCTAATAACAAAATGCAAACACGCCCTGCGTGTTAACGGTTACTGGGAGAGAGAAAGAAAGGAAGCCGGGAAAGTCAACTTACTTCTCCCCAAGGTCCACGACCAGCCTTCGTGGATTTGTATGGTTGCTGTAAACACTGTGGTGACATAAACGGACGTGGCGGCGGGCGAACGAGTGCCCCAGACTGAGTAAATACCTCATATCTACAGAAACACGACCACAAAAAAACTAAGAAAAGCACCGGGGTGACAGTCGGCGGTGCCTTTACAGCTCAGATGTGCGCATGGGGGCTTCCATGTCAGTTAAGTCACGTGAACGGAAGTAAGTTAAAGAGACGCTTCTCCTGATTGGACAAGGCCACGGTGCGTGGTTTAACGTCAAGTCCAGAGCCGTTAAAAGAGAAAGTCGCGTCAACGGAAGTGCAAAAAAGAAAATAATACTTGATCGTCACGTGAATCGCGTAGGCTTCAGATTTTTACAGGAAGTACTTCGCTTGGCGGGACATTTTGAATCCTTTGTTATGACTCGATATCGGAACAAACGGTGAGACACAACTGCGATTTTCGCGTGATTAGAAGTTATTGTTCTGCCACAGCAATGTTTACAACGACAATGTCACCGTATAAGGTCATTAATATCTCGACTGAAATAAATCTGAAAAGTCAATAAAATAGATAAGTTTTCTGAGTGAAGTTTATAATTGATGATAATCAATAATGAAGAACACAGACAGTAAGATAGTATCCGTCAGTCCTCCTGCCTGCCTTGTCTGACTAAGATAAACAGACTACTGGCACACTTAGTTTTTGCTTTTTTGTAAACAAAAACAATCTTGTGTTATGTGTGTAAACACAGCAGCAGTGGATGAGAAATTGCTGACAGAGCCGAATGAAATAGGTTTCACTTTTGTTTACATGTTCATGCTTGTTGAACAGATATATTGATTAATTATTGGCTTTTTTTGTCCCCAAAAAAAGTGTACCTATCTAAGATAATGAGCCTCAAATAGGCCTATATTGTTTGCAATCCCTACCACTAGGTGTCAGTATTGCCTCATAAAGATCACCTTTCAGCTTTGAAGAGCATTTAGAAACACACTGATCAACCATGATGACCATTCATAATACATACATCATTGTAAAATACAATTTAGATCACGTAGAAGGTAATTGTTCAATAATTTGTGCCTCTATTTTCATTAATTTGAATGAATGCCCACTTGTATCCGTATTTTATTCACATTGTCTAAATGGTCCAACTGTCCAAATGGTCTCGATGTGCTCTTCAGACTGTCCGTACATCAGTGACCTTGCTTCTTGTCCAGAAGTTACAGCTTACAGCCCGACAGCCCTCCAGTCGGTCACTGAGCCAACTCACTAACAGTGGGGATGCTGCAGTTGTTATGGCAACAGATGAGTGTTAACAGCATCTCTGACACACTCTGGATTACTTTCTCACATGCACAAAGACATGCACACACTCACAGTTAATTGCAGGATTTCACACAAGCTCACACCTACTGAGAAACACAGGCACACATTCCCATTATTACCAACGGCTCGACTAGTATTTTCTTGTTTCCATGGCTCCGGGACACATTGAAATCTCATCATTACCAAGCAGAGCCATGGACTATTAGTGCGTAATGGACCAGTCTGTGCTCTGTAGCAGACTACAAGGCTCATAAACAGCTTGGTGGAGGATTCTTTGGTCGCTCTGTCTAGAAGAAGCTTTCCTTTCCAGAGAAGCTCCTCATGTAAATGTCAATCGACCAACTTAGAAATCAATCAGTGGGCCGTCTGTATATCAATTCATCATTAAACCCTCATTATCTCACAGACCTCTCTGGGACCTTTCACATGATTTGGACCAAGCTGTATAGAGAGGTGATTGATTAATGGTTGTTGTGGATGAAATGTGATATATTAAAACCAAATTTCCACAACCGTGACAAACTTAAGAACACGGAATAAGATAACACAAGTCCATCCTCCATTGTTTGTGAACGTCAGCGATGGTCTTAGAGGTGACGGACCATGTATGGATTGAGAAGAAATCAATGCAGATTTATTTAGTTCCTCGTTGTCGTTTTCTTTCCAAGTTTGGAAATAGTGTCAAAGAGAAAATCAGCTGTGTGTGTGTTTGTCAATGTTTTACCTCGGTCACTTCAGGACTCAAGGGATTAATGCTGTGGTGTGTCAGGAGATGATAACAGCACTGATCTTTGGTACACTCACATGAACACACACACATCACTTGGGATTTTCAGCAGGGGTGGGATCCGCGGTTTTTCTGGGTCCATGGCAACCAGACATGGCTGCTTCTTTGAAGCCGGACCATATATCATCCTAACCGTCATGTGACATGTGTTTTTGATTTTACAACTTTTCTCACAGAATTGCATTTGTTTCCAAATGTTCCTTTAACCGTGATGTGGGAAATGGCCTCATGCGTTCAGCCGTTCCTGTCGTGGAAAGACTTAACTCTATTGATCCTGCGTCCCGCTGAAAAGACAGCGATTGGATCCACTCATGTGGACATGCATGAGCTTCGGGGAATCACCGTTAGGACAGCCAGCGACTTGAATTGGCAACGCAGCGCTTCCTTTGTCACCAGCGTGGTAATTGCATTTTGCACATGGAAAGGTTCCACGTCATATACGGTTCCACTCCCTCAGAACAAAAAAGAACAGAACGTTTCTACCATAACTGACATTAAACTATCATAAACTACTTTCTCTGATGGATGATGGATTTACCCAGGGGCCATTGCGTGCCTGTTATGGTACATGAGGTACTATGTCACCACTAATCCTCTATCTAAAGAAAATCCGCTACCCGTACACATACAGGCAGGTTATAAAGCTCCCGTAATAAATGAACCTCACAGGAACGGTCTAATGAGTGGATGTAGATGAGAAAATGCCCATTGAGTGTGTGTTCGTGTGTGTGTGTGGACACAGTGTCTGTCTGGATAAGAATGATGATTCATAGATGAGTGGATATATGTCTAAGAATGTATGATGCATGCACAAGAGACGGCAAGCTGATGCATTATCAATCAACTCTAGAGTCAACGATTCATAAATAAGATGAAATACATACTAGACATAACGACTATACCGGTAATACCACTGTGGGTCATGTTTGATGGCATGCAATGATTACAACTGTTATAAAAAAAACAATGTAATGGTTTTAAACAGTCAAAATATGCAGTGAGCAGATCTAATTATCTTTCAGTGAACATTCTCTTGAAACATATACAGAGGGACTGACATTTTTGACCCCTGCTCTCCTCAATGTTGGCTTGTTGCAGCGTTGTTGATCCAAAAAGCCTCTCAGACCAGAGGGCAGATAGAGGGATTCAAAGCCTCGAGGCCTCCACTGCAAACAGCTGATTACTCCAAATCCAGAGCTGTCATTAAGGCTCATCTCTAGAACCTCTGACTCTGCTGTGGCTCACGACGGGTTAAACAAATCTGGATAAAGCACAGCTTTGGGTTTGAGTCGGGAGAAAAGAGAATTACATTGCTATATGAAAGAAATTACTTATTTATTTCCTCTGAGTTAAAGGATGCATCATAATTTACAGGATGCAGGGGGTTGGGACACAAACACACATCTGTATTGCCCTTTATTGAATTAGGCTTTGACGCTGCCACAGGGGGGTCTTAATCATTTGAACTGGATATTTGAAAGTCGGGCATTGATTTGCGAACGCAGCACGACGGGACGGAGGCAAACGGAACCAGAGTGACCTCTGCTGCAAAGATAGAGGTCAGACCTTTAGATTATTTAGTCTTTTTTTTTTTGTGCCGCTGTTATTATTGCCATGTTTCCGATGATGCATTTTGATGTGTGAGCTCAACATAATCCCCCCCCCCCAAAAAAAACTCCACTGGGCCGCGTGATTATGAGTATCAGACGCAGTGTAGAGTATTTATTCATTTTACAAGTGGCTTGTGTCAGTATTAATGTTTGGTCCACAGGATGAACCCACATATTTGTAATGTAATAGTTCTAAATATGGTCAACAGAAATCTATTACATGTGCGGTTTAACTCAGAATATGCTGTGTTTCGATTTGACTCATCAACTTAACTTGTACTTTTAGTATTCATATCACTTTATAAGGGGAAGTCCAAACCAGTTATATGTTACTCGAAGAAAGATTAAATGGTAACAGCTCCAACCTTTCTATCAGCCCACCCCGCATTCAAGGCCACATGAGATCAGCACAGCTCCAAATCAAAATGCTTGTGGTCACTCGTAAATTCCAGTGAAATAACTAACAGGAAACTGCAGTCTCGTAAGAAAAGATAATTTTATCAGAGAGGAGCTGCTTAAGGATTTCAGAGCAGCTCTGCTTCATTAGATTAGATTCAACTTTATTGTCATTACAGAGCAACGAAATGCAGTTTGGCATCTAACCAGAAGTGCAATATAATAACGATATATATACAGGTTATAAAATACAAATACAGATGAAATTAACATCATGGATGTGGACTTCATATTCATGGGTCGGATTTAATGCCAAGAATAAATATGTCCACGTGTTTCCATGCGCATACTGGTTCTGTAGATATTGAGCCAAAAGAGGCGGTTTGGCCTGCTTTCATAGCTGAGTGTGAGGAATGCTGCGGTGGGTCTCTTTCAATCACTGAGTCATTAGGTGGAGGTGGATGGGTGCTTTGGGGGGAAAAAGTTCTCAAAAGCATCATGAATAATAGATTTTAATTCAACAGGCCGGAGCGGCGCCCTTGTTCAACCACTAAATGAATCTTAACACACAATAAACACAATGGCCTGTAAAAAAAAGAAAAAAAGGGTTATAGAGACGTGAGTGGTCTCCCACGGAATAGGGCTGTATTTGATTTGAAACAATTCGATTGGAGTAGACCCGCAAAGCAAATTACCCATTTTATTTTTCACATCAGTAGGATTGGATCAAGTTTATTGATTTTTAAGGAAATTGGATCATTGACTGACTATTTACTCTACACACACACACACACACACACACACACACACACTCCTCTTCTTCCACCCTGCCGCCCCACAGTCTGACTTGTCATTAACCCCCTCAGCTGCAGCTCTTCCCATTCAGACTATTGTGAGATCTTCTACCTGCTCCCCCTTTAACATCACACGCCACCACGGTCTCCATTTCCACTGCTACGCCGACGACACACAGCTCCACATCTCCACCAAATCAACCACACCCACTACTCCACCTTCACCAACTGCCTCACAGATTTAAAGACCTGGATGCAAGCCAACTTCCTCAAACTCAACAGCTACACATCTGAAATTCTCAAAGGACTCCCTCTCCATCGATGGCACCACTTGTTCCTGCTTCCACACACACATCTGTAACCTTGGTGACGTCTTCGATCCAACCCTCTCCTTTGAACGCCACGTCAAGCACATCACAAAAAAATGTGACCCATTTTGGTTATTTTGGGGGATTTTCTGTTTTCTTCCTGGTCAACTGTGCTCTTCTCACTGTTTACAAGTGCGCTACAAGTGAAGTCACATTAATGCATCTCTCCACCAGTCCAGATTTTGCAACATTTGAATTAAAATGTTAATACAGAAGCGCGGCCGCTTGTCCATTATAACCATTATAAAAATATAACTAAGCTTCAAACTTTTACTTTGTGTGTTGCACATTTGGAAATGAGTATTTAATGTTACAGAGTAAGAAAAGTTGAATTCATGAGCAATAAAACACATTTTGCTTGATGCAATACACTCAGAGGTTTTCCCTTTACAGCCTCATTTGGTTTGGTATGACCAGTATAGTGTATGAATGCTAATGGTATGTAAATGCTGTATAAAGCAGCAGTCGTGTGCTTCTACTACACCGCATTTAAGCTCCATTCTCCTGTAGTTGCCACTTGTGGCCACAGTGGCCGCTGTTCAGCAAAAGTTACATATATTTGAAACTACATTTTCAAAAGATTTCAAGTAAATTAGTTTGAATATTTAAATAAATGAACGCATTAGCGCTGGTTGAATTCATGAACTACAAAAACAAATGTCTTGGTGGACTCATCATGCATTTGGAGTTTTTCAGTGCAAACGTGTCAGATCTTATACCTCAAACAAGCTTACCTAAAGGGGGCCGAAGATACAATCAGACAAAAATAAATAAAACCCCTATTTTGATTTTGAGAGGCTGTTTTTGGCCTACATTGGATCTTCAAGAAGCGGCTCTTCATGCTGTAACTCCCTCAGCCTACAACCCTCCAGTCAAACCCGTTCTGCAGAAAACAAGAGACAACGAGTCTAGTCAGGATCTCATATACTGTATATAGCCTCAAGCTGAATTACCAACCACCACCACCGTTACTCTAAATGCAAATGAGAGCCTCTGGTTATCTAAGAGAGCTGCTGCTGGAACGTGCTTATTATAACTTTTCGGTGAACATAATAATCTATTTGTTCCTGAGAGGTGACCTCCAGGTCCCCAGCTCCCAAATCAGTGATTGTGTTTTTTTTTTAATTGGCTATTTGGTCACATGACCACTTCACACCGATAGAGCCATTCATCAACTGTTGATTAAGTGTCTCCTGTATAGGGGATGACTGTGGGTCTATGATTCAGTCATTTCCTTGCTGCTGATGCAGCTATAAAATAAATACTGTGTGTTTTAAAACAGCTGGTTATAGCTGCAGGATCATAAGTCCCCATTCTGCAAGAGCTTTGATACAAACCTCATATAGCATTATTCAATATACAATAATATATAATAAAAATGTCTTAAAATTTGAAACTGGAAATAAGTTGTGTTTGTCATTTTTTGTTTAGGGAATTATCAAATTGAGCAATTGTCAAAATAGTTGAAATTAGATTTTCTGTTGATCGATTAATTGGCTAATCGTTTCACCTCTGGTGCCATTTCACTATGTGTCCCAAATTACTGCATTTCCCACAAAAGGGAAGTGCATCACGTCAGTTATTTATTTGACTGGATACTGACTTTAAGATACAGCTCAGGGCATACTTACTGTACATGTACAGTCGTCTCTTTGTACATTACCCACTAGGTGTCAGTCACCTACTGGCTTGCTCTTTTAATGTAGCCTTCCGCATGCTGTAAATGCAGACAAAAGGTTATTTTGCACAGGAATAAAATAAGCAGAACATGTTTTGCAAGCCATTGCATATAAACTACAGCACCAATAGAGCTGCACTATATCCCCGGTCTCTTTTGTGTCTGCATTAAAAAGACATTCCCGTCTTTCCAACACATGGTCTTCAAATAATTCACGAATTCTCGAGGAAACACACACATTTTTTTTTCATTTTTTTAATGGAAATTGATACTTTCATCGATGCCCTATTTTTTATTTTCGAGCAGAAGGGGCGGAGGGAGATGCGGAGGAGAGCGGGGCGGTGCTAAGTGTCCTCCAGTCATCCTCTCACCTCCCTCCTTTCATTCGTATGCTGCGTTTGAACGGAGTCAGACGGGGGAGGACAGCAATGACTTCACACTTCATTTTGAAGGAGTAAACACAAGATTTGTTTTGGGGGAAAAACAAGACCTTCAAAACTACTGGACTTTTTTTTCTTCTTCTTCTTCTCCCCCCTGCACGCACTGGATATTTTTCATTTATTTAATCATGTCGGAGGAATATTTAGCTTCGCCTCTGTGAGACCTCTTTTCTTCTTCTTCTTCTTCCTTCAGAGCATAAAGCCCTACCTGGCTCAGGTCTCATGGGGACTGTCTCCATTCGCTTCTGGAGATAGCTCGTGTTCACAAAAAAAAAAAGGAAAAGAAAATGCAATTCCGTTTCCTTTCCTATGAGGTAGCCAAGCCCCTCCGTTGGCATCTGAAACAGCTGTGTCGTGTCAAGAAGATTGTGGATTAACGTTTTTCTTTTTCTTTTTTTCTTCTCCTCCTCCTCCTCCCCTCCTCGACTATCTCCCAAGAAAAAAAAACCACGGACCCCGGTTATTTTTTGTTTGGTCGAGTGGCCAAAATGAGCGTCGATTTAATTGAATCCGCTACATGAGTGGAGTCCAAACAGCACGCGC
This sequence comes from Cyclopterus lumpus, assembly GCF_009769545.1. Lineage (NCBI taxonomy): Eukaryota > Metazoa > Chordata > Actinopteri > Perciformes > Cyclopteridae > Cyclopterus > Cyclopterus lumpus. The sequence continues at coordinate 6,453,564 of NC_046980.1, read as the reverse complement.
ATTTCTCCCCGGGGAGTGCACATTTTTTTTAATCGGCATCCAGTTTTGCCTTCTGGAAAAAAAAAAAATGGAAAGCGAGGTGTTCACCCCTTTGCTGGAGCAGTTTATGCTCACGCCGCTGGTCTGCTGGGTAAGAGAGCCCCCCCCCCCCCCCTAATTAACCACCTCAATGTGTATTAAACTCGCTCATTTAAACGCATTAATTTGAATTGCTTATTTAATGACTCCATAACACCGCTGTGCATTGTCCCATTTCAGGTGAAGACAGTCGGCCAGGCGACCTTGACCGATGGCACCCCGTTATCGGAATATATTGAACTCGTGGATGGGATTTACCTGAACGAGATCATGCTCGAGATGTAAGTGATGTGAAGCGCATTATGAAATATGAAATATGATAGGATTGGTCATAAAACAACATGTAGACACTTTGGCTTGGGATCTCAAACGCATCATGTTAATATATGTATACACCCCCACACACACACCTCAAACACGTGCATATAGTAGTCACTACGGTGTGTGTTTGGACGTATGTATGTATGTGTGTGTGTGTGTGTGTGTGTGTGTGTGTGTGTGTGTGTGTGTGTGTGTGTGTGTGTGTGTGTGTGTGTGTGTGTGTGTGTGTGTGTGTGTGTGTGTGTGTGTGTGTGTGTGTGTGTGTGTGTGTGTGTGTGTGTGTGTGTGTGTGTGTGTGTGTGTGTGTGTGTGTGTGTGTGTGTGTGTGTGTGTGTGTGTGTGTGTGTGTGTGTGTGTGTGTGTGTGTGTGTGTGTGTGTGTGTGTGTGTGTGTGTGTGTGTGTGTGTGTGTGTGTGTGTGTGTGTGTGTGTGTGTGTGTGTGTGTGTGTGTGTGTGTGTGTGCTGCTCAATGACTGGTCTGTGGGCGTGGATGGGAGACAACAAATGATCCCCTGGGGCTTGTAGTGGTCATCCCCACATGATCAAATGAATCATCTTCTTTTAAGAACTCCGACCTCTGTCCAGCACTTGAAATTGTTTGCTGGAGTGAATGTAGGCTACACACAAAGGGACCTTGTATTCGTGGGTCACACGCACACACACACACACACACACACACACACACACACTGTCAACAAAAAAATCATTGCAGACAGCACTTCAGGATCCCTTGGAGCTGCGTTAGTTGCTTTGCGAGCATCTCCGTGGATGCGAGGAGGCAGCGAGCGGCTCCACAACTTCCAGTGGCCTTGTGTGTGTGTGTGTTTTTTTTTTTTTCCAGTCGCATGCTGTCATCCGCAGCTGATTTGGGAGACTCATTGCTCCTGGAAGCTGCAGAGTTTCCTGCTGGGGATGTAGATTAAAACTAAAAAAATGGTAGTCGTGAGCGGACACACACACACACACACACACACACTGGAAGGAGTGCAGAATCTGGATGCAGCAGATTACACAGATCCTTCATCGATGTAGCAGGCCAGCACAGTATGTTTTCACTCAAGTAGATGGGAAGTAGATGCTTTGGCAGATCTCTTTATGGTGAGGGAGATAGAGGGAGAAGATGAGGCATTGGATTTGTCGGTCTTTCCAGTCCCCTCCTAACATATAGCATGGCAGCAGACAGCTTTCCATTCCTTTGTCTGGTTTAGGGCTGCTACTTCCCGCTTGCAGGGCAATTTTTCTTCTTCATATTTTCCGCTAATGCCACACTCTCCACACACTCTCTACACCGTCAGCGTTTACTCCCCCTGTCTGCCGGCTTCCCAGTGGAATTGATTTTCACCTCCAGAACAGATTATGTTGTGTTGCACTTTCACACCACGGTGTGAGGACGTGCGGCTTCTGCACGAGTCACATCTCTGTATTTTATACGTGAGCAGAGTATACCTCGCTATATTCAGAGTGAATAGTTTTTTTTAGAAGAGTTGAGCTGTGGCTGTGTTGCACGAGAGGAGCTGATTAACTCCGATTGGTCTTCTCCGGTCTCTGGTTGGTGTCCCCTTCCTCCTGCTCTGCCCTCGTCCACTGTCCTCGACCTCCTGCTGCTCGGCCGCACCACTCCACAAAGCCACCTACCTTCAGGTTTCAACTACCTCTTCCACCTCTCTTTCCCATGCCTGATTGTCCTCCTCCTCCTCTTCCTCCTCCAGGCTGTCTTTATACTCTCAAAGGAATCCTTCAAAGCAGAAAGGTGTTTAAGGAGGCCATTGCAGGTTCAGTTGGACAAGGGCGTCTTTTTACACACACACACACACACACACACACACACACACACACACACACACACACACACACACACACTCTCTCTTCAAAACGATTAACAAGTCGTCAGTATCTTTTAGAGCCTTTTCCCCAATGGGAAATTGTGTAGCGGAAAGCAACCGGAAGGATACGAGGGGGGAAGGGTGGGAAGCGTGAGTGAGACGGAAAACTGTTTTGCCAAAAATGGTTGAAAACCTTAAACATGGCAGCGAAGATACGCAAAAAAGAAAAAAAAAAACAAGAGGTCGAAATGCAAAAATAAACCTATATTCTAGCTGCGGTTCGCCGAGCCACATGGCAACTGCTCAGATCTATATATCAAGGTCGAGATGTTTGGCAACGGGCACTCGGTTTCTGTCTGCAAATAAGTGGAATGAGCTGGACGGGACCGTGTGTGTGTGTGTGTGTGTGTGTGTGTGTGTGTGTGTGTGTGTGTGTGTGTGTGTGTGTGTGTGTGTGTGTGTGTGTGTGTGTGTGTGTGTGTGTGTGTGTGTGTGTGTGTGTGTGTGTGTGTGTGTGTGTGTGTGTGTGTGTGTGTGTGTGTGTGTGTGTGTGTGTGTGTGTGTGTGTGTGTGTGTGTGTGTGTGTGTGTGTGTGTGTGTGTGTGTGTGTGTGTGTGTGTGTGTGTGTGTGTGTGTGTGTGTGTGTGTGTGTGTGTGTGTGTGTGTGTGTGTGTGTGTGTGTGTGTGTGTGTGTGTGTGTGTGTGTGTGTGTGTGTGTGTGTGTGTGTGTGTGTGTGTGTGTGTGTGTGTGTGTGTGTGTGTGTGTGTGTGTGTGTGTGTGTGTGTGTGTGTGTGTTAGCAGCAGCCAGTGTTGAGCTGAACTGTGACTGCCTTAGTGATCGCCTGACAGGATGTCGGGGATTGCCGGTCACAGCCCACTCTGTTTATATTTGTGTGTGTGCTTTTCTGTAGGGCTTCTGTGTCTGCGTGGGAGTGTGTGTATCTCTGGCTGTTTTTTTTCTTTTCTTTTCTGCTTTGCTTTTTCTTTTTGGACTGAGGCAGCTGTCGGTAGTCGTCTTGCCCGGCCACCCTCCCACACAAAAGGCCTACAGTACTGGTCAGACGCTATGTCGGTGAGACTGCTTTTTGTCTGCCTCTCTCACTTTACCAGCACCGCGTGGGGACTTCCAGTAAGCTGAGCTTAACTGCAATAAACTGCATTATAAGGCAATTTACATGCCTCGAAACCACCGTTTTTAGGGCCTTTTTAAATGACGTCATTCCTCAAAGACATACTTGTTGTTCAATTATTTTATAAATGTAATATTGGGGTTGCACAATCCGACTTTTTCTGTCCCGATAAAGATACCTGGGTAGTGGATACTGAGTCCTGATCCCATACCAGGATTGCATTAATACCCTGTAGGTATTCCTCACTGTGTGGAAGTGATTGGGATCTTTCTTCTTTTCTATGCAACATCCGTCTTAAACATTGCTTTCCTACCTTTGTCAAATGTAATGTAACAAATACATATATAGATATACATTTTATGAATTGTTATTTACCGTTAGAGTAATCATTTATGCACCAGCAACTTGGTAAAACAATCTTCAAAATGAACAGGGATTAGGATTCAAGTTTGAACCGTTTTAATGCATCGGCCAGCCCGATATCGGTATCGCTGTTCGGTATTAAAAGACATAAATGTGTTTTGAAACGGGCCTCAAGTTTGTTCACGTTTGTTGCTGTGTGTTGACTGGAAGAATCATAAATGCCTCTCTTCCACAGTTACTCATTAAAAAGTAGCTAAACCACAGGAACGTTTTCAAGCTTCTTTTGAGGGACTGTAGGCGATGATTAACGGGGATTGTATTCATTCCAGTTCCCGGTGCTCCGACAAACACACTCTCACTTACTCATTCTTTTTTTTTTTCTTTCTTCTTCTTCTCACTCCCTCTGTTCTGGCAGCTTGAGATATTTTTGTGGTGCATGTTGGTTGGCATCGTCCCGCTTGCGATTGATCAGTTCCCACTCAAAAAGGCTGCGCTGTCGTTACCGCCGGTCGGCCGTGTTTAGACTGGAAAATAACAACTGGAGTTCGGCATTGAATGAAATGCTCTCTGCTTATCTTCCAGAGTGGAGGATACAACTCCAAATATATAAAGACGGTTGTATATGAAAGTCAGCGTACACAAAACATTGTTAAACAGGGTTCAATTGTTCATGTTCCCCCTTTTTTACTCTCGCTCACAAACTCGCACCGACAGTCCTCTGGCCGGAGAAACGTGAGCGTTTTTAAGGTCTTTCCTGGTGATGTCAGCTGTTGCAGAATAAGCTGTGAGTGTCGCTGTGTGAATGTCTCTGCGTGGCCTCGGTGCAGACATGGCAGACAGGCTGGCAGCAGTTGTCATCGGAAACAGCATGGGACAGCGTAGAGGGAGAAGGAGAGAGAGAGAGAGAGAGAGAGAGAGACCCCGGGATTATCTAACGGTTTGCTGACACCCAGATGGCACCACGTCACCCCCACCTGTCCTCTTGTGACTGACATTACCTAGCCAATTAGATGGCCTCCTCCGTGCTGTCAAACCAATTGGTTTTCGCGCTCAGCCAGAGGGGCCCAATTCGAGTTTTGTCAGAGTGACAACTGTCCGGTTGAGTTCTCTGTTTTCCTGCCAGTCCCGTAGACCCGTACTGGCCCATGGACCGGTCGGTCTGTCCTCTACGGGCCGTTGGGACAGAGTAATGCAAGTGAGATGGACACTTCTCAGGATAAAAAAAGGAGATCTGATTTCAATTTAAACTTATATATATATATATATATATATATATATATATATATATATATATATATATATATGGCGCAATATCACAAATCGTCCACAGACGGCTTTACAATCGGGACATATGACCCCGGCATCGGGAAAAGGACAAAATTGATGTGTGACCCAGGAAATCAGTCGGGAGTCCTGACTGACTGTTTGCTAGTTTGTGGGATTAAGTGCGAGGAGAGAGAGAGAGAGAGAGAGAGAGAAATGGTGGATTATGAAAAGAATGCTGTCCCGCATGTTGTACAGGCTAATTTCTGTTGACTTGAGTATTCGCACAGATCTGTGCACGTCTGTGACTCCGTCTGAATGGCTGCACACATGGGAATGAAGGTGACGTTCCCCTTCCATCTGCATGTTTTTTACTGCTTATGAGAGTGCTTTCTAGTCGCTGTCGGCCATAAACAAGTGAACCCATGAGTCAGTCGATTTTTACATTTTAAAGCATTTTGTCTCTCAAGGCCAGGTTACGGTGAACTCCCTGTGTAGGCTCATGTACACAGGATGTCCTCGGTACGCCTGTCATCACTTCCTTTCACGACAGAATTGGCTTTTTTTTCGACACGTCATGCAAACACGAAGCCCCTCGACCGATGAGCTCTGCTGTGGACGGACGCCACTGAATGACGGGTGTTGGTTTAAGCCCTGAACCCAGTTGGTCTTTTGTTGTAGACTATGATGCATCATTTGACTCTTTTGGTTATTGTTGTACTAGCATATGGAGGCTACATTATTATGCTCCTGCTCTTGTTGCCCTATACAAATATTCTGAGGTTACCAGCCATCTGGCAACGTTTGATGATTACAGGCAGAATCTAAAAATGAGCCTCTTTTTTTCTTCTTCTTTCTACTGTATATTACATTCATATTTTTCTTTAACTCGGGGTGATAACCATTGTGCATAACGTATCCTATTTTGAACAAACTCCTGTTTATGTTGCCCTTTTAGACCTGCTGTAATTAAGAATAAGACATGATTGATTGTAATGAATGGAATTCATTAGGGATCTTTATTTTTAATAAAATAGTTAGAACAAAGAAGAACTTTCGCACACTTCATTTGCGTTCTCCCATGTTACATATATATATATGTATATGTATATATGTGTATATATGTATATATGTGTATATATATATATATATATATGTATATATGTATATATACATTAGAGTTGCAGCAATAAATTGCAGAGTTGCTCAAAAGAAAATTAATCTTGTTAATCGATTTTAAGTTGATGTTTGAACAGAAATAGCAGAAATGTGCTGGTTCCGGTTGCTAATTCTCTTCGCCCGTGCAATCGAAACATCTTTGGGTTTTGGACTGACGGACGATGGAGAACATTGCCTTTTTGGATTCTAGAAAACTGCCATGACACTCATCTTGTTTATCTCCCTTCCCTCTGCTATCTAATTCCTCTCCCTCTTGCTGCATCATGTCTCAACCCCTACTGCTACTGTACCTTTTGCCCCCCCCCCCCCCCCCCCCCTCCGCTCCTCCTGCTGGAGTCATTTCCTTCATCTCTGTCTCCTTGTCTGTCCATGCCTCTCCCTCTCTCCCCTTCGTCGTCCTCTGTTTTCGTTGAGCAGCATGCTGAAGCCTTTTGTTCTCTGCCCTCCCCGTCAAAGTGTAGAATCTTGCATCAATCGTGTCCCTGCCGTCTTCGCTGCGTCTGTCGAGCAGGAGGACGTATATCAAGTCGGACAGGAAACGGCAGCTGTGACCTTGAGAGGACAGACCTTTTAACAAGGCTGTGTTAATGTTTAAAGCCCACATGGACCATTTTTAGGATTTTTTTAACACAGGTTTCTCAGCCCTAACAATTCAAAGTCTTGTTTTTACTGGTGTTGATATTTAATGCAATGCATTTTCGGGATTAATTGGGGTTTCTGGGCTGCACCATGTTCACCATCCGTCAGGCAATCTCCCGTATTACCATTTAACCTGAGATCTTGTTAGAGACGGGGCGTTTATTTAGAATTTCCCATTTCCCCTACTTTTATATTTAATCATAACTTGTTCAAATTAGTTAATTTTGCTGCTGCTGCGTTTTTTTTCTCGTAATGCAAACTCAACACTTCCTTCCATCTGCTTCATGTTACAAGCCCTTCAGTCGCCCGGGGGGGCATAATCCCTCCTGTTCCCTGCAAGACCTTTTTTGCTGTGACGCAGCTGCAGGAAGTGTTGAGTTGTTCATTAACAGCAGCTTAACTTTGAGAATTAGCAGCACAGTAGAATTATTTAGTGACCGAGGACAACGCTTCTGTTAAATAAGAGAAACTCAGTGCAGCAGAGAAGTGGCATGACCGCGGTGTCGCACTACAGGAATTGACTTATTTTTCGAGGCCTTTTATTGCATTTCAATGTGTTATGGTCCAAGTGCTTGTAGTCCAGCACACAGCAAAGCATCCAATTACATCCAGTTTGTCACCAACGCGTTTATCTGGAGTCCCTATGGAATGGGAAGAGGCCCTGTGGAAACCGAAAAGACAAAGACGGGAGAGAAACGATCCCATGAAAAGCCAAGACGAGGAAGTAGGGTGTCGAGAGCCACATACCAATGGTCAGATCCTCACTGGGCTTTTTTCTCGTGGGAAAAGGGTGGGGGAGGACAAAAAAAAGGGATGCAGCCATCTCGAGCAGTAGGGCGGACTCGTAGCAAAAAGCATCATATTGGCCAACCTGGCTGCAACACCAGCGTGTTTATGTTTTGTAATACATCCCCATCGCAAAGTGATGGTCCATGCTGTTTACAAACAAAGTATTCTTCATTTGGTATGCACATTATTATCAATCAGGATGGTGCCAAAGTCATCGCTTCATTCTTCGCGTGTGTGTGTGTGTGTGTGTGTGTGTGTGTGTGTGTGTGTGTGTGTGTGTGTGTGTGTGTGTGTGTGTGTGTGTGTGTGTGTGTGTGTGTGTGTGGGTGTGGGTGTGGGTGTGGGTGTGGGTGTGGGTGTGTGTGGGTGTGTGTGGGTGGGGCAGTCGGTGCACTCGTGTGTTACAAGATTTGATTTGAACAAGATTCAGGCCGAACTTCAATTATTGCAAACGGCGTGTAAATATTTAAACGGAGTACTCTCAATTTGATTTGCAGCGCTTTATCGTTCATTGCTCTCTTGAATTTGCCAACTCCTGTCACGGGCATGTCACAGAGTGACGTGTTTGCGCAGTGGGAAAGTAATACATTTTAAGGTATCCCTTTAAAATGCAACCCATAATCCTAAAAATCTCATTCAATATTTTAATTATCTTTCCCAGTGTTACATCATATGGCCTGGCCGCGACTGGGAAACTTCACATTGATTGTTGTTGTAGTGTTTCTACAAGGCATGTCGATTGTTTAATTTAAGAAATAAGACTTTGATCTGGGTAATTGAGTTAAGTGCATGCTCTGAGGGGTTAAAAATATCTTGATTTTTATTTTTCAGATTTCATGTTCTAGTTTGTTGTGAGAGGATGACTTCTCATCTTCGTCTCAGACAGGTTTTAATTTTTAATCGGGACGTTACAGAAGCAGAGCCACAAAATTACCCTGAACTGAACTGCCAACATTAGCATGGCTGCTAATAACAGCTCACCACCCCCTGATTCCTTTTTCTATGTGCGTGTGTGTGTGTGTGTGTGTGTGTCTCTCTCTCACACACACACACGGTCTCACACACACACACACTCCCCTGCTGCGTTTGGACAGTACAGCTCATAAGCTCTATCCCCAACACGTGGCCAAATGAAGCCTGCATTCTTGTCTTTGTATGTGTGCATTTAGCCTACTTTGTGTGTGTGTGTGTGTGCGTGCGTGCCTGGCCGCTCATGCTGACTGTAATGTAGCCTGTCATATGTGGGTTAACACTACTCTCTACCCAGCCAATCAAAGCCAGGAGATGAGAGGAGAACGCGCCAGTGGCCCTGGGCTCTACAGAAGGCTGCGGTGTCCATCGACAGCGCCGGCGGACCGGCTTATTGACCGGCCGTCTGGCTGACCGGCTCACTAGTTGTCTGCCTTGCTGGCTGTTTAGTGGGCTTTCTGTATTCGTCTATTTAAAGCCTTAGGTTTACTGTATTCGCAGGAACAGGGCGGGAGGCAGTAAGGGGCATATTTGACCTGCGCTACCGTTCTAAGTCCCTGTGTTTAATCGGCTGCCGATCCACAGGGGGGTGTCGGCCTGTCGCGTGTTTCGACGTGTGGCGTCAGAGCCCCAAAAATGAAGGGTGTAGTGTAGTCACGGTCATATTGTTGTAGCCGCCATGTTCTTGCCTGACTCTGATGGTGAAGGAATGTATGACTGGGCGATCCTTTCTTTGCTGTTTTTCTCTCTCTTTCAATCTCTGTCACTGACGCGCACACACTCGCACACACACACACTCGCACACACACACACTCGCACACACACACACTCGCACCTCATTCACCACATCGCCCTCCTCGCCCTGACAGGATTACAGCCTCCTGTGCTTTTTAATTAACGGGTTAAATAGACCCCCTACTATGGACCTCCAAAGGGGCTGAGCGTGTGTGGAGAGGGTAGGGGGTAGGGGGAAGGGGGGGGATAGATGGGGAGGTCACATGACTGCTCATTTAGACCGGTATTAAAAAGAACCCTGTGTCCTCCTGATTAGCATGATGGTGTGGGGGTGTGTATATCAGGGCGGAGGCTGATCAAAAGACTAATTAACACATCCACACTGCAGCCGGTTGATTTAAAAGAAAGGCATTCTGCCCCATTTTTTTTTGGTGTAAGCAATACGCTTATTATATATTAGAATATGATTCATTTACTAAAGCATTACATGCATATTCCAATGAGCACATTGTGTCTTTTGGTCTACATTTTAATTTTATGAAAATGATTGCTGGGAACTTGGAATATTTATAGTCCTAGGGTATGAGAGAGATTTTAATGCTTTGGTTTTCTATGAAATACCTCTACGTTTAATCCGTCTTGGTAGAAGCGGAGCAGCAGCATGCTAAAGTCATTAGGAAGAGCCTTACAGCCAGAAGTCCCCCGTGACTGCAAGCATCCACCGAGCTGAATGTCCTTGAGGAAGACGAAGAATCCTTCACCTTTGACCTCTTCACTCAGACGGAACAAGACGGACGATTTAAAAAAAACAACAACAGAAATCTTGATTTATCTTCTGTCTTAATGTTTATTCAGGATGAAGCTTCATGCACCCATACAGCCACGCTATTCTGGAGCGCTGGGGCACAGATGCAGACGTGCGCACACGCATGCATGACTACACATGTGCCACACACCGCATGCATGCACACATACATTCACAAGCAGCCAGGACTCTCCTCCCCCCTACTCAGAGCACGTTGACCCCATTATATAGGTCATGGGATCTATGCTTTGAAGTCTGAAGTGCATTTCATGAAAAAGAGAGCTGCTCTTTAGTACTGCTGGTGTAAGGCTCTACAAATATCACGTACACCAGAAGTGTTGTTTTCCCTGACAATCCCAAGGAAAATGTATTGTGAATTATTTACTGGCTATTTTATTATTTTAGGGAGGTGGGTGAGATTTTCCTACTTTTCCCTCCTGGGCTTGGCGCATGGTAGACGAAGGATGCTTTTGACATCTTGAGGAGTTGTGGCATTTATTCAACGACCAAAGCACACACACACACACACACACACTGTTCTGCTGCGTTCACAGCTGTAACGTAACTGCTAACGTCATACCCATCGCCGCGCGCTCTTGATCTCGTGACCAGACGCTCGCTAACGTTTCGCCTGCCTTGCGATAATCCGGTGGAAACCCTGACAGAGTACGCAGGGCAGACACACAGCTGACAGCCTTTGCAGCTAAACACATTGATTAGATGGAGACTCACTGGGAAAGGGGGGTGCATGTATCCACGACAACGCACGCAACGTTGGTGCATGAGTTATCGGTTACTTAATAGATTGAGTGAAACAAACCTAGCAGCAATTTTGTTAAACTATGTTTGTTCAAATGGATGTACAAGTGTTGTTTCTCTTTATTTCATTGTTTAATCATTCAAATATTAGTTGTGCTGGATTCCATTTAACTATGAATTTAACTCCTGTGCCAAACACATATTTGACGGCACGTGTCTTTCAAAGTGTCTCTTGGTGAAACCATATCTGCTCTCGTGTGAGTGTGAGTCTATAAAATATGAATTTCCCTCAGGGGATCAGTAGTTATCACATTAAGGCCACATGTCTTGCATAGTATTAGTCTGTTTTACTTTTAACTTGTACGCAATACAAAAACTGCCATTTCAAGAACCTTTTTTAATTAATACTATTCATGCTGTCAAAAGGTAGCGGTTAAAAAGCTAATTTTAAAGTCCAGACGTGGGAAAGTAATTGATAAGTGCATAAATTGCTAATTAGTACTGACCATGTGCCTGGCAGATGGCATGTTGAGCAGACAGACAGACAGACAGACAGACAGGAAACTCACCTCTCGGCACCAATTGGTTACACCAATTAGCATGCCAGTAACGGTGATCTAACAAGGTTTGAGATTAAATGACGTTTGGTATTTTAAAGTTAATTTGCATAGATATGCAAGCGGTAGTGTGGATTGTTGGATAACAGCAACTGGGGGGGGGGGGAATTGTGGAATGTCTCTGCGGCTCACTAAAACATGTTGGCACCCGTGGTAACGTCAGTCGTCGCGCACGCTCCTTCTTAATGTCCCTTGGGCAACACGCAGTCGGATAAAGACACAGGCTCTGTATCCGGCAAGCACTGAGGATACTTTGATTCAGACGGATGAAATGGAGATCATGGTCAGAATGACAGAAAAACATGCTCCCTTTTTTTTAACACGCTAATGAAATCTTTCCCACTAGTTTGAAGCAGAAGTCTTCTGTAGAATTTCAAAGCTATGACAATAGAGCCTGAAAATGTAAACGCTGCACGTTTTGAATTGGATTCAACCGAATGAAGAATTTGATTTGAAGGCTGAAAACAGTCTGAAGAATTGGGGCCTCCAGATTTTAAGGGGTGGCCGACTGTCTTTTGAATGCGTATGTAACTTCTTAGACCAAGGTCCATTGACACATGCTTAGAAACATTCATTTGAAAATGTTTCCTTACATCTTTAACCGACATTTATCTACGAACGGAGATTACATAACTGAATGCATTTTTGTTTTTTTCACAGAAATCCAAAATCCACGGTGCAGAGGACCAACAAGAAGGTGAACAATGACCCCACACTGCGCATCCAGAACCTCTCTCTTCTCATCAGGCAGATCAAAGCCTACTATCAGGTGAGATTTCTCTCCGCTGAACAAGCCGCAAAGTCGGATATCACCTGTTCCTCTTTATGCTTGAACAGTGTTCACGTTGCAATGACGGGTGCAAGCTGGCTCACGACGAATAACTTATCTACGTGTTAATGCACGGCTTTGTCTGAAACTCACCTCCAAGTAAAGCTGTACACTTGGTTTCCATGTTCACTTATGCCTGAGCCAGAGGGATTCAAACTAACAAAACACACACACACACACACGTAACTGAATGTGTCCACGCACATGCCACATTTCACGGAGATGTATGTGTATCTGCGTGGCTGCGTACGATGCGGTATTGTGACCCTCTCATCCAGATGCCAGAGAGGGTCCAACATATACAGAGACATCAGGAACGTGAAGCACATGAAGCCACTGATCTGCCTCTCCGCACTGTGATGTATCTGTGTTTTTATTTAAAAAAATGATCCTGTGCAGCAAATACCCTCCCGGATAATGACCTTGATTACCTTAATGCCGACACGGCAGACGTAGAAGCTTAATTCAGGAATATGTGAGGGTGATGGAAGCACACCGAGTCACATGTAGGGAAGTCTTATCTCACGTCTGTGTTTACTGCTGCGCACAGTTGGTTAACTCCGTTTATCTTCACATTTACCGAAAGGAAAAGATTGAGGCTTCAAAGAGTGGAGGAGGATGTGAGGGGGCAGTTAAAGATGGAGGAAAGATGAGCTCTGTGATAACATGTCAGAGTGATATGGCCACATGTGGAAAGCTGTAAATGCAGGAGGGAGAAATGCATTGGAACACAAGTAGTCTGGAAAATGTCTGCAGACGCACACCCTGGGCCATCTCCTAACCACATGTGGCTAAACCGAAGCCTGGCCGGGCTTTGGAGCACATGATCCTAGTTTTCTCTGCATTGTGCACAGTAATGTTGTCTCTCAGACCGACACAAACCAGAACAAACACGTTGCACAACCAAATGTCAAGCTTCTGTTACAATCGATCAGTTCTTTCTACTGTAAATGTTTTGTTTCTTTTTCCTAACTGCTGTCACACAGTACTGGTTAAAAATGCATCGTCAGCGAATTGAAACAACCCAGCGATAGTACGATTCATTACATTGCTGCAACTTGTGTTTATGATAAACGGGAATTGAGCGTGACCCAGCATGCTGTTGCAACAGCGCTGTACATTTAGGGATGTTTATGTCCAAGCAGTCACACTGACAGGCACAGATTTCCCACACTGTGGGATTCAGGACTCTGACCCATATCCTCAGGGGCTGTGGCTGTGAAGAGGGCACGTACTCATCATGCAATTTAATATTATTCAGTATGAAATGGAGAAACTGTGTATTTTAAGGTGTACTTTTGGCTGAATGTAATTACATTTTCTTTGTAAATTGATAGTACTTAGATTTAGATGGACTGACTATTTATTGTGTAAAATTCCATCTTAAATTTAGCCCCAGAGGTCAAGTGAATCGTGTCACCGGTTGGCCAACTGCTTTGTTAGGTCTGGTTTGCCTTGGTCCTACACATCCTGTTAATCACTCGCCATCTTATTTAAACAGGCGGCCTATTGTGTAGACTTTGACGTAATAAGCCTTCAAAAGCCCCACTAGCCCCACTCAAACGGACATCAGTATTATTATCGCTCTCGGTGTCAGTGGTTGGGGTCAGTGGCTGCTGGGGTTAAGCGGTGATCAGCAGAGTCGGTGGATGATGAGATGACGGGAAGGGTTAAAGACTTGAACCAGGAGCATCTCGTCTCGGTTAGCGACTGGACGTACTCGCCACTTTTCATCCTGAATTCAGCATTTCACAACGCTGCAACCCACTTTTTCAATCAAAAAGGAAACCATTAGTTGAAAATATGACATTTGTCTTTTGCTATTGAAAGGATGTGCACATTGTAAACTTTGGAAAATCTATTTATCTTTGTGAGTTTATTTTTTCAGAAATTTAAGTACAATTTTAGAATGTATAGAAATCGTACTAAACTAAATCTAAAAGTCGAGTCAGCAACAAACAAACACATAGATATAAACGTGCTTAATTCTTAAATTGATCCAATACCAGATCGGCCCATTGTCAACGATGCCCGATCCAACACATTTAGCATATGTGAGTAAGCGGGTGCTGTTTTTGGAGCTCTAAATGCAGTGGGAGAAGGGCAGTGTCCATTTGTTTTCAGGCCATGTAACCCATTCTGTTCCACGTTGTTTTAGCCTTGGAGGACATTGTCGGCCAACAAGGAAAACACTTGTTCGTCCGCGGTGTTTCGTTCATCTTCTCTGTCGGTCGCTGCATCGCTCTGTTGACCTTCTGGTCCCGCTATTGTTCAGCCACTTGTGTCTGCAGGCTCTGCCTCACACAGACCACCTACGGGGCTCAATATTCCCCATGCAGATGGCTACTGCACCTCCTTGCTTGACTGTCTGTGTGCCCCCTTTATGGCCTTAAAGGGCCTTAACAACCCACATAATTGATATTTAGACCAAAGCCATACTGTATCAAAATGTGGTCCTTAGAGAAAGACTTGGCTTGTTCAAATGGGCATATCAGTATTTCAGGCCAACGAGTTTGAGGTTGGATGGCTTTAAAAAGCCACGAGACCCTCTTGATTGTTTGCTCTTTGAATTTTCTCAGTTCTTTCATGCAGTTCTCTTTTATCTCCCGTTCTCTTTGATTTACAAGTAGTCGACCGGCCGTGGCGAGAGGTTGGAAGTTTTTCTTATTTTACTGCTGAAATCATTGCAGCTGCTAATCAACTAGCAGCTGCTGTCAAGAGGGTGGATAGTGTGTATTTAATCACAGCAGAGAGACTTGACTCGGCTAAGTAATGCTCAGAAGATGGCGTAAAAATGCAAGACCACAAAGGAAGAGGGCAAGTGTGAGAGACGAGGACGGGACGTCCCTTCGTTTAATTATTGGGAGGAGTTTGTAGCAGACTTGCACTCGTTTGTGTGGGGAAATTAAAGGTTCCATAAAATGGAAATACTCGAGGAAAGTACCTCAAAATTGCACTTAAATACACTACTTGAGTAAATGTACGTGTACAATAGTGCAAAGTTCTTTATAGAATCTTAATCTTGAGTATGCCCCTGGACCCCCTCTAGAGGATCTGAGGTCCACCCACCACAATCTGCACACAATCCTGTGGGAAACACTGAACCCACTCACACACAGTTTCTGGTCTAGAATCAAAAGGAGCCAGATCTTCTTGGGGAAATGAAGAAGGGAAATTGTCTTTGATATATGGTTTGTAGTCTCCTTTTTTCCTGTGGTTGTTTTATCGGTTACTGGTTTCAGATTTCCAGGACCATATGGACGAAGACGGAACCATTCAGGTCCTCGGTTAATGGACCTAGCAGGTTCTCAATTTATTGTACGACTCGGCACTTTGAAAGAGGACACGGAGTGAGTGGAAGCCTTGTATGGTTGGTTGCTTCCTGCGATTCAATACATTGATCTCACTTGAGACCCTTTTTTAATTAAATTTCCCCCCGAATCGGTTCGAAACCACTCACTCTCAACGGAGCGAATGGCCATTATGTTTTCTTCACGGAGCATAAGTGGACAAACCTAAAAGTAATGCATCAACAGGGGCTGAATTCACTCTCATAAAGTCGATGTCTCCCGTGGAGCGGCGTCCACAGATATGTTGCCTCTTTCATAAAAGCTCTATATTTCATTTGCAGCGTCTGGCAGGTCAGCAAAGGCTCCAATTCCATAACGTCTTCCTCTGTTTCTTCCCCCCCTGAGGCTCTTCTGGTGTCAAGCGATGACTTATTCATTAACCTTCTTGAGCCATCGGCGGTAGACGGTTGGGGAGGTTTTCTGGGACTTCCCTTTGTCCCTTTTCTCCTATCCCCCCCCCCCCCCCCCCCCCCCCCTCCAACCCGTACCTTCACCACTCCTCTCTGCCCCCCGACTTCTATACGAGATGTAATCCCACGGAGTTCGACTTTGTGCAGAGGTTGTGAAATGTGAATTGACGCAAGACAAGAATTTCAAAGATAATGGTTTTTATTTCGCAGCTCTCTCTGGCTGAGCTCGAGTGTGTGTGTGTGTGTGTGTGTGTGTGTCTGCGATTAAACTGTCTGTTCAGGTTCTGGTACAGTAGATTGTGTAAAATGAGGTAAATGTCTAGACAGGCTGCAGACTTCAGAATCTGGTGAACCGATTAAGGCCGAACAGCTGCACGTGCGTGTGTGCTCGTCTTAATGAAGGCAGCGTGCATTTTTTATTGTTGCATATTAGCAGCCGTGATTGTAGGAACATATTTCCTGGCTGTAAGTGAGGTTAAACGTGCATGCTAGCAATTATCGCATTTCCTGAGTGGGATATTAACCTCTCCGGATACTTGGTCATTTCCGTACAGCGGAGTTAACTGAAGGTTAAATTTTTTCCTGGTGGTCAGTCCAAATATGTGTACTGGGCCTCCTTCTTAATTTCGTGGCCCTGGGCTGGCATTCTTTAGCGGGGTGTAATATCCTTGTGCTTCTGCCAGCTGAACTAAAACCCTTGTGCTTTTACTAGCTTCTCTCAAAGCTTGCTAAGTGAATCCCTTCATCCCGGTCTAAGAGAATCAGACCCGGAGAGCATCTGGTGCCATTCAATGTCAAAACTACTACTACTACCAATTTGATTTTTTTCCATTGACAGAAATGTGGGTAATTTATACTTTAGTTTAATAAAAATGTTCAATCTCCCTTAGCAGTTTTTTAATCTTGTCTATTGAGCACTGTTGTACCGTTGGAAGCAACATATTTCTCTTCTCCCACCCTTGGAAAAGCTAAAGATGGAAATGAGAGCAGTTCTGTCCTCTGTATGCCACAGCTTTGGTTTGGGGCGTGGTGTAAGCGTCAGACTGGGAGCTCTGGTTTTTAAAGGGTGACAGAGGGCGCCATTCATGCTGAGCGGGCCTGGCCCCAAAAGCTTTGCTGGGTTCTTTTGGCAAGGCTCTCCAAATAGGTAATTAAAGATAGGTTATCTGGACTTCTCTTAAAGCGTTTTTATTTGTTATCATTTGTAGGCCAAGTTGAAACCAGCCTGAGAACACATTTAGTCAGCATTTCTTAAGATGAAGAAGAATTCAGCGCACTCAACTGTTGCCTGGCTTGGTTGTTTTCCTTCTTCACTAAAGCCTCACAAAGATGCTCTGTTGCTGAAGTTGACACGCACACAACACACACACACAAAGACGCACACAAAATCTGCTGCAACATTCTGTATGGTTGTGGTTTATTTTGACTTAATCTAAAAAGGAGAACATATTTTTTCATCCTCGTTATTACAGCTTTTTGCCCTAAAGCCAGCAGTTATTTTGACAAACAAATATGCAAGTATTTTTTAATATAAGTTTGTTTTGTTAGTCTGGAATTCCCCATTGAGGTCTTGTCTTGCAGCTCCATCAGTCATGGTGCTAGCTAGTCTGAATATCCTGTTGATGACGGTGGAGCAGCTACCTAACTTAGGTTTTTTAACAATCACATATATATATATATATATATATATATATATATATATATATATATATATATATATATATATATATATAGGGTGGATTGTGGGTCCTTTGGGGTCACACCAAAAACAGCTAGTCCATCATCATGACCTCTAATCTGTCTTGATTCTGCTGAGGCAACTACGTCAATTCCAGCTGAAGAGACTTGCGTGGTGTGGTTGCAACTGATAGCAACCAAACCCAAATATTTGTTGCCACTTTCTCAAAATGTTTGCCAATGGTAACCTGGCAACGCATACCGTCGACCGCCGCAATATACTTTAAAACAAGGGGAAGTATTCTTGTGATCAAATGTCATTTATTGCCGCCGGCTGTCTTGTTCGCCGCTTACTGTCGACAAGCACTCACTTATTCCGAGACATGTTTGTCCCCACTGTTTCTTAGCTTTCGAGGCCTTCACGTCGAGTGGTCGTTCCCGTTTACACCCAGAACCACTCGCCAGTCACATCATATAATCACAGCCTCGAGGAGGGGGGGGGGGGGAACTGAACATTGGCGTACCAAAATGACATGGTGTGCATACATTTCTGCAAGCACCTACTCAGTCTGTCCATGTGAGTTGGAGTGCATGTAAAGGGTAATTTGCAGCAGTTATGTCGAGTAGGTTCCCATCTGTTGAAGGCGGGTTATTTTCAGGCTCTAGCAGAGTTGCTGTATCAAGGGGAAGCTGGAAGGCGGGTTCTTCTTTTTCCATCTCTGAACTAGAGCGTGTCCAAAACAATTATGTTTAGTAGTTTTTAAACCGTTTTCTTTCAGCAGTCACCCTTTTTTTTTTTTTTTTTTTACGACGCAACATGTGGACAAAAGGCAGCTCGTTATACAATTACCGCCTTTTATAGGTTGTAGCAAATAAACGCATTGCCTTTAAACCGTCTCTGAACAAACTGTTATCAATGCCGACTCTGCAAGAGTCTAAGTATTTTAAACTTGACTGAAAACGGTAGATCAGTTGAAACAATCAGACTTCATCTAAATGACTCCTCATAGAGGGCAATAATGGCATGGACCTAAATTGAATAGAATGACGTATGTTTGTTTGTTTGTGTGTGTGTGTGTGTGTGTGCGTGCGTGAACCTTTCCAGTGCAGAGCCCTGGGGTGACGGGGTGGGGGTGCAGGGGTCCGGCTTTGGCTTCCCCAACCCACCTGCCTCCACCTTTTTTTGAGGCGAGCAGCAGGATGAACCCGTCCACTCGTTCAGCCTCAGGGGTCTGCTGTAAAAAGCACTCTAGCTGATAGATAACAGCAGAGAACAAAAGAAACAGGGAACTAATGGCTCGTCCTCTCCTCCTCTTCATGAGCTGATCGGTCCATCTGGCCCACCGTAGACTGCTGTCCTTTATCAGTGGACGCTGAGCCAAGAGCAACTGTTGTCAGGTCACATCTAATTCATTAGTAGTTCAACAAGCGCACTCGCTTTATTTCACTTCTTTTAGTTAACACATTTGCACATAACCAGGAACTATGTGATTTAATAGAATAACTTTCACGGGGTCATCTTTAATTCTCTATTATTCATTCTTTTTTTTAAGTTAAGAGCTCTTTTATCTTTCTGCTGGGCATGATAGACTTTTTTAAATTATCATCAAAGTAAAAAATAAATAAATAGTTTTACGTGTTTGTGTTCCAGCAGGTAATTTTTCTTTCCAACTTGAGGATATTTGACTTTGTCATTGATGCTCTTTTTGATTGTAGTTTTCCTCCCTAGTTCTTTAGTCATCTATCCAATAGGCTAGGTTATAGATTAGATTAGACAACTTTATTAATCCCCAGTGGGGAAACTCATTTGCCACCAACCAGTTTGATACTGGAGGGGTTATTGAACCGCAGTGCGCAAATCCCCCTTTGTGTTCTTATGGGTCTATTATTATAGTGTTGAACAGCAGGACAAGCTTCCCTTGGTGTGTGTGTGTGTGTGTGTGTGTGTGTGTGTGTGTGTGTGTGTGTGTGTGTGTGTGTGTGTGTGTGTGTGTGTGTGTGTGTGTGTGTGTGTGTGTGTGTGTGTGTGTGTGTGTGTGTGTGTGTGTGTGTGTGTGTGTGTGTGTGTGTGTGTGTGTGTGTGTGTGTGTGTGTGTGTGTGTGTGTGTGTGTGTGTGTGTGTGTGTGTGTGTGTGTGTGTGTGTGTGTGTGTGTGTGTGTGTGTGTGTGTGTGTGTGTGTGTGTGTGTGTGTGTGTGTGTGTGTGTGTGTGTGTGTGTGTGTGTGTGTGTGTGTGTGATTTGAGAGAAAAGGGGAAGAACAGTCCTTCCTCTTGTTGGCGGTAATAACCTTTTCAAGTTCATAATCTCTGCAGTTTTTCAGCAGGAGAGAAGTCCGCAGTGCCTTACCCAGGGGGGGGGGGGGGGGGGGGGGGGGGGGGTGTACACATTTGTACATGTGTGTCAGACTCCCTAGCATGGGGAAAATAAACCCATCTCCTCGTTTCTATGGTAACACTCCATGTCTGCAGAATGGGTGGGATTCAGGGTTCAGGCATTTGTATACACACACACACAGGCAGTACAATTAGTCCCCTGTTAAATCTGTGTCGGTAGCGGAACTTGTGCTTGTGTGGATAGATGGGAAGGAGTAGTAGGGAGGTGTGTGTGTTGGGGAGGGCTAGTTTAACAGACAGGGGTCCTGTGTGACAGACACACAGCAGCCTCTTAACCTTTCCACTGACACCACTTTAACACAAACGTACACACCTTCCTACTGTAAGAGCACGTTCTCCTTGCCATGTATTGCATTTGCAGGTGTGTGTGCTCGTGTGTGTCTGTCATCTACCAAACTGATGGATCAGCAGAATAGTATCTCAATTGTCAGCAGACCTCCATTCAGCCCACATCTAGTTTAAGACAATAGAGCAGGATGCAGACCTCCAAATAATTGAGCTTTTGCACGTTGGCCATTTTTTAAACAACATTCTTCACTATATATTTTGAATTGAGGATGTCAGGGAATTCCTTTCCAGAGGAGATGTTGGAGCTGCCCTGATGGGATGAGGCAGATCAATATTTGCCTCATATGAATTTTTTCATATGCTAATTTGAAGCTGCTCACATTATTAACATAAATGCACGTGCCCAATACCATATCTCTTTGCACAAAATATATTGAATGAGCAAATCCCATTGTGTTCGACAAGCTCTCCCTTAACCAACGCCTCATTCTATCAGTCTGTCTAAATGTCTCCGTGGGATGGAAGAGGAGCTGTGAATCCTGCTGGAATCAATAATACAGCAATATAGTGTCGGGGGGGAAAGGGAGAGATGGTGAGGAAAGGAGGCAGCTCAGCCTTGCGTGCCTGGAGTGAGAAGTGTTGGAATCAAAGCTGCGGCGCTCTCTCTTTCTCCCAGTCTTCCCCACTCTGTTTCTCTTTTTATTCTCCATCAACACTCACTCCTCACTATGTAAATAATGTGTTGTTTTTTAAAATATATAAATGACTGACTCTTCCCCATGTGTGATATGGATAGATAGTGCACAGTGGAGAGTGACATAGTGACTGAGCCAAGGACGTTTCTGCTGCCACAGCTTCAGTCAGGCTTTCCCTTTGAAAGCTAGGCAAACGTGTGTGTGTGTGTGTGTGTGTGTGTGTGTGTATTTCGGCGCATCACCGTGACATGATCAGCGTGGTGGCTGGTCTCCCTCCTGCAGTGTCCATCATGTTTTATGTATGAGAGCTAAGCCGTCGCCAGCTAATCCAAGAGGCATATTAGTCTGCCATAGTTGAGCTTTATTAGCCGGCAGCTAATCCTCAAAGCGTGTTATAACCCACATCTTTCCAAAAATACAGCAATATTTGACATGTTGTATTAGTAGTGCATCCATCCATCCATTTCATCAATACGGTTCAAATAACGTTAGCTGGTCATGCATGCCTTTTGGTAGCCACAACAAAGAGGTTACCAATAAATCCAAAGCAAGAGCTATTTACTTATATCTCTAGGTTGTTGAGCAGTCGCAGCATTATATAGTATGCAGCTCGTGATTTAATATTCCTCTCCATATGGCATAAAATATGGACATTGTCCTGCACAATGCACTAAAGCAGTGACGGTGCCTTGCTCTGTAGGTCTCCACACTCTGAACATCTATAAAGAATCTAGTCATCATAATTCCTGCTAGAAGCTGACACCCGGGCACACCAGAGGAGCACGTCCTGTAAGAGCAGTTCAATGGGAGGGAAGGCAGGAAGAGGCATCGTGTTGCAATAAGCATACCTCATACCTCCACTGAAGCCCTTAACATAGTCTTGCCTTTAGTGTTCAGTAAAAGATGCATGCTTTAAATCTAAGCAACAACAAAAAAAAAGGGCCAAGCCGGAAATGTCGTGCTCGGTGTGAGCATGTGTGGGTGGGAGGTGGTCAGCAGTGGGACAGGTGGTTGTGGAGAAGGAGAGAAGGCGAGTGTGTGTGTGTGTGTGTGTGTGTGTGTGTGTGTGTGTGTGTGTGTGTGTGTGTGTGTGTGTGTGTGTGTGTGTGTGTGTGTGTGTGTGTGTGTGTGTGTGTGTGTGTGTGTGTGTGTGTGTGTGTGTGTGTGTGTGTGATTGTGTGTGTGTGTGATTGTGTGATTGTGTGTGTGTGTGATTGTGTGTGTCGTTGCCTAAAGATCCAGTTGACGTTTTCTCCTCTGTGGTGACTCATCATTTTCTACAATGCTAAACGTTTTGCTAGTTTACAGAAGAGTCAAATCTCCTCCTCTCTGGAATAGATTTTTAAACACAGCCTTTAGATATGGGGGTGACTCCAGCCTCCATCATTAACTTGTGCCAAATGCCTTTTCTGTGACACACCACAGAAAAGACTCCGCTGATTACTCCGACGCTCGTGGAGTCATCAAGACAGTTTGGTCACTTCTGACGGGAACTGCCTGACACAGTATTTATTACTCATCATGAGTCAGCGGTCACCATATAATGTCAGAATTGATTAATTATGTTCGGTGTTGTTTTTTGGCATCACCCTATTTGTCGACGTCGATGCATTTATGAAACACTTTTCGCTCCGCTGGTCGAACGGATGATTAAAGGCTTGAGTCTATTTACAAGAACAACATTACCGGTAATTCACTCTAGAAGATCATCATCGCATATCTGAGAAGGGACCAGGCTCATTAATGGTCTGTTGGTTTGCAGATGGCAGACCTTTTCTGTTTG
The DNA here is from genome assembly GCF_009769545.1 of Cyclopterus lumpus. NCBI lineage: Eukaryota > Metazoa > Chordata > Actinopteri > Perciformes > Cyclopteridae > Cyclopterus > Cyclopterus lumpus. The sequence continues at coordinate 6,430,667 of NC_046980.1, read as the reverse complement.
TCAAAGACCCCGCATGACCCTGTACAGCAGTGTAAACAGAGATGGACAGACGGGGGGGGTCAAATGGGGTCAGTGCTGATATCACCATGACGGAGGAAACGTGGTCCTAATTTAATAACTGTGACTGACGATCAGCCCAAACTTTTGATCTTCACCTCCTCCGTTTATTCACCCGTTTGCTCAAATGTAAGTGTGGTAGCGACGGAGGTTTTTACCACACACACACACACACTGCATGGATCCCACAGGGGGAGGGCCACAATACACAAATACCACGTCCACAATACAGTATGATGCTCAACATCTTGTAGCACTTCCCTTTTTTATTTCTCACTCTGCTACTATCTGCTTGAAACCAGATGCGAGTGATGTACTGGAAATCTGCCCCCCCCCCCTTCCCCCCCACCGTTTTTCACAGCTTCCTCTAACCAGTAGTTTTCTGTCTGAGTCGAATCAAACCGCCAACAAAGAGCTCCTCGGCCGCCGGTGTCGGTCGCCCTCTGCTGCAAGGCTCGATAAGGAGGATGAATCTGAAGTTGTGTCTTAAATGCACTCGCCTTGACACGGGGAACCGATGACGCAATCAGGTTCTTCAAACAACGTGCACATTGTGTGCAAACACATTTTTATAGGAGAGGAACTGAAATGCCAACACCCTTTACTTATATAAACCTCTTTATCAAGACATCAGAAGTCGGGTCTAATGAGTTCTGTCCACCTGATGGCAGCGAGCAGACATGAAATATCAAAGTTGGGCGACCTTCATGTCCTCAAAGAAACCGGCCTTTCATTTTCATGGTTTTGTCTTGTTTGTACTGCTCTAAAGGTCAAGAGTGATGGCCTCTATCGAAGATTTTATAACGTAGCACCGTAACTAATTGCTATTATTGCCCTTTGAAACATGTCATTTAGGGCGACGATTAGTCAATACAAAAATACAAATTATGTAAAGACATGAATGTGCATTACCTGTACAGACTAGTGAATGCGTTTTAATTTTATTTCACTTAAAAACCGCCAACATTAAGTGCCCCACCCTTGCACACTGTGTGTGTGTGTGTGTGTGTGTGTGTGTGTGTGTGGTGGTGGTGGTGTACACTTTGGTGCGCGTGTCTGCACGAATGCTGTAATCTGCAGCTCAAAGTTTTATTTTGGTTTATGTGATTGACACGGAAGTGGCCCTGCGGCAAAAACCTGCACCAGCAATTCAACCCACATAAATACTTCTGTCATTTGCATCAACACACACACACACACCCACCCACCCACACCATCACTCTGCCCACCACAGGAGATTGATACTGTTAATTTTGCTGTCTTGAAAATCATTTGAAGTCTACGCCTCGCCAACATCGTGAGCTTGACACTAATGGCAATTTAGTGACGAATTCCACTCAAATACTCCATTTCCATATCTGTAGTTCTTCTAAAATGCTACCTAGTGATCTCTCTTCTTGACTCCTTTCCCTTTCTATGTGTCACAGGAGACCCTCCAGCAGCTGGTGATGATGCCTTTACCAAACGTGCTGGTTCTGGGCCGCAACCCTCTGTCTGGTAAGTGTCAGCGTGCTCAACAATACCACCACTGTTAAGCAGACTAATGCCTTGACCAATGCTGTTTTTAAATGCGAGTGCTCTCGGCCTCTAAACATAAGCAAAACAAAAAGATATTCATATCTGCTTCCTCTCGTTTGAATCACTTGAGCAGGCCAGCGTGTGCACGGTTCACACAGAGGACACGTGCATTCTAATAAGACACCTGCAACAATAGACCTCTTTTTAGTCATCCATTGCTTTGATGATTCAAGTGACTTTTTCCCCTCCTCTGGATGTACGAGTTAATTTTCCAGCCACTACATTTCTTTGTTTCTCTATTAACTCAATAATGAGTCATTCATAACCCTCGCTATTGAAACGTGGATTGTATTGTTGAGGGGATGGGAAGTGGACAGATTAATGGGCTGGTTTAAAGTCACGGTAACGCTCGTCTTCTAAAACAAAGGCACATGAACGTCTCTTTGTTTTGTGACCCGCCTTCAAAACCAGAAGGACTTTTATGTGGTCACTCAAACAATAGTGTTATGACGTATTGTTTCTAAGAAGGCACATTTGGAGCGATAGAGTTGATTCCTTGACTGCATGCGGTTCTCTGAGACTTGGTTGAAGGAGTCATTTCCGTCTGTGGCCTTTTATGCATCCCATCCTCAAAAGAGTGTGATTATTAAGAAGGGGCTTTAAGATAAATTGGGGGAAGGAAAAAGCTGTATTACAAAGTCAATTTTAAGACTGAGAAACATAATTACACTTACATTAGTCAAATTAATCCACTTTGCTATCCAGTGACTATGTTGAGATTAGCTATAAAACACTGTCGGCGTCGCTGTCTTTTACAAGAACAATACAAAGTAAACCACAACCTAAAACTTTGCCCTGGTCAACTTTCTCGAGTGTTGAATTAATTCGACCGTTTTGCCGCAACCGGCTTCGACCTCCTGAACGCAGCCATCTGATCCGTCTGAGCGGCCTCAACGCAACAGTAGTGCAGTGTCGAGTGTTTGCATTTCGTGAAAACATGTTTGAGCAGCTTGACCTCTGCGGCCCCAAATGCTACTTGATATCCCAAATGTGACCCCGATGAGGCGAGAGATGAGATGAGATGACTAGGAGCTGGCCATCCTTTTCCATCATGGAGTGCTGGCTGTGGATATTTAAGGATTGTGTGGATAAAAGGAGAACTATGTGATGGGGAGAAAAAAAGAGGCTCCGAGCCCAATTTTAGATCATTTTACAGGAACAATGGATCGCATTGGAAAAATTTAGCTTCAAGGTCATTGGATTTGTTGGTGTCCTTTTGACTTTTTTTTGGAAAAGTGTGTCCAGACAAAGCTTCATAACCTTTTTGCGTACATCTCTGCATAGAGAGTGAATTGTTTCCAGGGTCAGCTGGCAAAGCCTGTTGAAGGATATTTTTTTACATTTTATTTTTTTGTATATAAAGCAGATGAAATGGCTTCTAAATCCCCGTCCTCTCTCATCTGCTTTTGTCACACTATCACCACAGCCATTGCTGTTTTTTTGGGCTTTCCAATAGTCACAGTTGCCTCTTTTAATTCCCAGACTCCCCCACAAGGCATGACGGGTAAATAAACAAACGATAAGAGGCGTGCAGGGAGGTAAAACATCTACCGCTGCCGTGCAAAGTAGTTTGTGTTATTATAAACACCACTCCCCAAAATTATGTCAACAGCAGCACATTTTCTGAATATCTGATGCAGGGTACCTTGAAAAACCCGATCTGCAATACCTTACAGATGTCTGAAGTGAATACCGAAGGTGACCTAACTTGGATGAGAATGCAGTGCAGCTCAGAGCAAGTGGACCTGAGCAGGCAGAAAGCATTAGACTGCATTCCTCAGGGTTTCTGTTGCCCTTTACCCTCTGGCTTGTCAGACAATCAGTCAGTCAGTCAGACCAGCGGTGGCTGTGCAGTCTGACTCTGGCTCAGCGTCTGCCAGCTGAAAGTCATTGGACATGTGGCTTTTATTATGCTCTCATTAGGGGGCAGGGAACGTGTGTGTGTGTGTGTGTGTGTTTAGTTTAGTTGTTGGGGGTGGGCTGTGTTCAAAACTGAACAGTGGGAATGCACTGTAGTACCCACAGGCTCTGCTTTACCTTAGTCTGCCTTGTGTATACTTGCACAGTGAGATGAACAGACACACACTCCCTTGTGCATGCAAGTTGTGTTTAGCGAACGCACACACACACACACACACACACCCACACGCAAACAGTACCTCCCTTGTTTAGTCTATCTCAAAGCCTGTGAATTGTCAGCAGTGATCTGGTCTGATCTTCTGAAAACGTCTTTCCCCTCAAAATATGTCACCCCAAAATGTCTGCTGCTGGTCTGCAACCGCTTCGTTCAAGTCACTCGCAGTCGTTGATGTTATCTAATATTTCATAGATTCAGTCTGCAACAGTGATTGACTGCAAAACACATCACATCCTCTCTCCACTATGCATGAATATGGCCAAACACGTGGATGGATCAAACCGTTGTTTTAGCTGAGAGCTCCTCCCAATTTTTTTAACAGTAGCAACAACAGAGACCACTGTTGGCAGCTGACCGAAAGCATTAACCGAGGGTATTGATGGTTATGTGTGTAAAGGACTACGTTCTCCAGCAAAACAATGCGGGCCAGACTTTTTTTTTTCTTCTTCTGGACTAAACAGTGTTCATGTGTGTTGGCGGATGTGTGGTGTTTTTATGCAGTCTATTTTTTTTGTCAGCGTGGTGGAGCCTTGTGTCTCCATAGGAAAGAATAGGATAGACGTGCGTGCGTACGTGCGTGCGTGCGTGCGTGTGTGTGTGTGTGTGGGGGGGGGGGGGGTAAGATGCAAGTGCTGGGGTTGGCTTTAAAAATCATGAGAAATTGGACAGTGAAGATAAACAGAGGAAAATGCCAATTTGAACAATACGCATTTTTGTATTTCATCATTTGCTTCCTCGTGATAAGCCGCCTCGGTGCTTCATGTGTAAAAGCAGACTGGGTGGTTCAGACATGGCTGCTCGCGTCTCTTGACATCTTGTCTCATAAAACACATGTGCCCCTATAATAAGAATAAGGATCAGCCAACTCCATCCTCTGCCCCAGTGAGATGGGCTGAATATGCTCCGGCAGCCCGTCCAAAGCAATATCAGATTGCTTGCACCATTCTCACCCCTGACATGCAAGTCACCGGGTCCTGAATGACTCTATTCATCATGGCAGGAGAGAGGCTTGTAGCAATTGATTGCACATGTAGGCGGCCCCACTTTTTTTTTTCTTTCTTCCTCTTATTCGCTCACATCCTCACACACACATCGATGAACAATGGCGTTGCAGGAAGAAGGGTTAGTCACTGTCCGTCTCCTGCTCGGAGGATAAAGCAGGGAGGAAGTGACAAAGGAGGCCTCGGTGAGTGAATGCAAACACTCGGGAGGTGCAGATGATTTGTAACAATGTTGAAGGAAGGAAGGAAGGAAGGGTGGGTGGATGCAGTGTGTATGTGTATAAGAAGGGAGGAAGAGAGAGAGGGGGAGAAAAGAGGAGGCTATAGCAGAGAGATGGGAGAGCCTCCTTTCTGCTGCTGCTAGAGGGAGATTTCTCTTTTCTATTTCCACCCTTGCCTCTTTGCCTCCCTCCCTGCTCTCCTTTCCTTCTCTTGGTTTCTCTATTTCTACATCCCTCCCAAGTGTTTGTGTTGCTTGTGCTCTGGTTCTTTCCCTCTTTTGTCTCCTTTCATCTCTCCCTCTTACCACGTCTCCCTCTTGTTCCCCCCCTCTCTAGCTGTATACATTATTTATCCTATGAGGGTCCTTATCTTTCCCCATGTTGCTTCAGTAGATTTGCTGAGCTAAATCCATTCCCCCGACCCAGAATAGGTTCTTATAGCTCTAATAGTGCACCGTTAAGCCCTGCGGCTTTGAGAATTACGTTTTATCTATCGACGTCCTCCGAGGCCCCAATTTTGCTCTTATTCTCTTCACATGCTGAATATTTCTTCTCGTATCCTGAATGCAGGTGCTGATTACGGATTTTCCAGTGCTGACTCGGCATAAAACGGTGACATCCTCATATTGGCAGGAATGGAAATGAGGTGTTTCCAAAGTAGATAGGAAACCCGAGTCTTAATTTGAGCTTTTCCATCAGCGTCCAAGTTAACGCCCATAAAGCCGTGTCATTTATGTCTGGGATCAGTCCTCTGCTGTTGGGAGTTATTTAGTCAAGTTAGTTCTGGCTGCAGCAGGAGTGGGCATCATTAAGAGACAGCTATGCCTGAAGATAAATACAAAAATAATACCTTTTCCTAGTTGGGCGTTAAAGGTAGTTTTAAAAAACCTGTCGTGGAGAGGAATGAAACATCATAATCTTTTTTTTTTTTTTAAATGGGGGATAATAGTTTTTGATTCAGCCATTCATAGTGTTGCACTAGGTTGTACACAAAAGAAAATGACAGAGGTCGTTTCAGAAAACTTCAGAAATGGCCAGACACGCGCTCTTCTCTCGGGGGAGATGACGCCATTACCTGTACAGCTGGTACATGTTGTGTTTAGCTGTAATGTCCTACCCAGAGTTGGAAAGTTCCCCTCCGACATAGAAAAAACAAAGTCACCTTTTTTTCGTTGGCAGCAGTACAGAAACAATTTAATTACAGCGCGTCCACACATTATCCAGTCTTATTGGGTAAAACACATACAGAGAGCATACATGCAGCTTTAGTTTTCCACCAGCTGTAATGCAAAAAATAACCTGCTGTGACATCACCGACTGGGCCAAAAATACAATTCATTAGTGTTTTTGGCCTTTTTAAAACTGCTGACTCTCCAGCATTTGCCATAATGTTGAGAAGTAGCTTCTTCATTCATCCTGATTTTGATTTTTCCTTTTTAAATCATTTGGAAAGTCGGAGATGGAAATTGTGTTCCTGTGCGGCTGCCGTTTAGCAGATGATTGGCCCATTAAACAGATCCAAAAAGGGGGGAACGCAAGAGTCCTGGTATCAACATAAACTCACAGCCTGCATATAGAGCGTACCAATTAGTCAGTGTAACACACACAGGCACCACCTGGCTGACTGCTGTCCAGGAGCAGAGCCCTCAGATGAGCTCAGGCCTGTCGAGCAGGCGAACAGCTGTTTGTGGGTTTCTGACAATATGTCCCGACACGTGGAAGAGTTTGACGTTTTTAAATCTGTGAGCGATCTACGCCGTGGAAAACATCGTGGTACTGTTGCTAGAGAAGTGGGTTTTTATTAGGAGGGAATTGAAACAAACGGAGAATTATCTTGATTTTTGTTTTTATTTATTATAGGAAAATACATTTTGAACATGTGCCAGAGTAGGCCGATGAGTAAGACCACATCTGTCGAGGAAACACCTGCTTTAACCTCAATATTATTATTATTATTATTACAGTGACGATGTGTTATTACGAAGCCCTTTTGTAGGACTTAATTTTAAAGAAAGGCCTTTACAAATATAATCCAGTCTGCTGACGCCCTCCCATCAATCACCAGATCTCTCATTTCTCCAGTTTTTCGACCGCTAGCGATACATTTATTCACTAACCTGTGTGTAGTTAGCCTGTTCCTCATTAAACCACAGAACAGATTTAATGGTTTGTTGTCTTTTGTGTTTATTCCCTTCTTTTAGAGCAAGGTCTGGAGGAGGTGAAAAAACTGTTGCTGCTAGTCCTAGGCTGCGCTGTCCAGGTAAGGGCACAGTTTAATCCACTTAACCACTTAAGGGCTCTTTCAGAAGCCAGCATTCAGTCCGTTTTAATTAAACTCTGGTGCGGTTCAACCCCTGGTTGGTTTCGTTGAGGGAGTTACGAGGGCAGTAATCGCACTCTGGTATGGATGAAAACAAGCGGTCCGAAACAACCTACGAGGGGTGGTCTCACACCGTTTCCAAGGGAACAGTTTTGCGGTTTGATTGCAGTAAGAATCGACCCCATTGGAGGAAGTCAACCAAAACACCTTTATGGTTATTATTTATTTGTGTGAAAACCAAACCACTAAATACAAAAAAACCAAAAGTATCAATATCACTCTGATTTAAACTAGACAGCTTGCAAAAGTGCCCTTCCACACGTCATATATTTATAAGTAATTTAGGTTTAAAAGGGCACGAACCAAGACCACAAGACGAGGCACGTCGGTCGAAACAATGAAGTTCTTCTATTCCACAAGTTCAAACTTTGAGAAGTTTTGTGCTTGTGTCTCATGATTCAGCAATACTGTAATTGATCCCATGAACCTTACGTAAGTTGTGAAGGCCTTCAACTGAGCCAGTTGCATAATTGTTCATTACTTTTTATTGGTCATCTTGTAGCAATTTTAAATGTAACCCTCCCTCAAATACAACCCTTTGCTCCCGTTTCATGGAAAGGATTTGTAAGAAATGGCTTTCCCGTCTCGAGACAAAGCCCCATTCAGATCATGGACCTTTCACCACCTCCTATTGTTTTAGCAAAAAGACACTGTAGTTGCATTCATGCGTCTAACTCCGACTTAATAATCTGTCTACTTCAAGTTTCCAGAGTAAGAATTGGCACACAGTGAACACGAGTTTACCTCCGTGGTGCCGAGTTTGGTTCTCATCTCATCTTCTGCCAACAAGAGAGGAACATTGTCTTTGTCTGATCCAGAAGATAAAGTCACGTTTGGAGACTAGACTTCTTTCCTCAATACAACTTCCTGGAAACGTGTACATCAGATCAGCGTCTGTCCCGTATCTGCAATGTCGCTCTCCCTGACCTCCACTTGACCCCCAACCCACCTCTCTGTTTACAGTGCGAGAAGAAGGAAGAATACATTGAGCGTATCCAGACTCTGGACTTTGACACCAAAGCTGCCATAGCATCCCACATCCAAGAGGTATTTATCCTCCATTCGGAGACGATTAATATGTTTCACCTCCTCGACCTTTGTTACCACTCATCTAATGTACATTTGTGCTCAATCGATGATGTGATGTCTGTGGTTTTAGGTGACTCATGATCAGGAGAACGTAGTGGACCTGCAGTGGTTGGAAAGTGGGGAGATGCCTCCTGAGGACCTGGACAGCCTCTCCAGAAACCTGGCTTTCCACCTCAAACGCCTGGTGGATGACAGGGACACACAGCTGGAGGTAATAACATACGTACAGATATGCATAACGGCAATAAATAGGTACAATAGACAAGGCAGGGAACTAGTAAAGTGTGGGTTTGTGTGTGTTTTTATATTATTTTTCTGTGTGTTGGGCGGACGTTTAGTGTGGAGGGTTTTCCTGAATGTTTGTTACAGTTTTTCTAACAGAATTTCACTGATGAAAATGATGGGCTATTTCTAGTCGGGGGGGTTATGTGGAAACGTTTCCCTTTTTTTTATGTTGCCACAAAAGAGCCTCAAGAAGGAAGTTGTTGAAACTTAACGGTGTGTATGTGTGTGCGTGTGTGTTACTGAGAGTATATGCGTCATTACGTGAGTTTCCAACCCATAGGGGTGCAGATGATAGCCGATCTTTGTGTGTGTGTGTGTGTGTGTGTGTGTGTCAGGGGCTGTAATAGCCTCCAGATTATCACTGTGTAGTCCAGCCGCTCTCCATTAAAATCCCATTTCCTTTCTGGGGCAATAGATCAACATAGTCTGTGTGGGATTTTAGGTGTACTTTTTGCCCTCATGCCTATGTGCTGGTTTTAGGTCGTGGGGGGTGCTTTGGGTGAATCCGTGCATCAACTCTCCTCTTTGCATGTCGTCAATGCCGGGCTTACAACATTTCTGTTGTAACACTATTTGGAGTATTTTCTCTTATTGAGTTTGGTTTGGAGGAGTCATAAACTGACTTGTACTCATCTCCACAGCTAGATATCTCACTACGTGTCCATTATTTTTTTCCATGCAGACTATAGTGGAGTTAACCCAGGAGAGAGACTGTGTGCAGCTGTCCCCTCTGGCTCCCTATCCGACCCAGTCTCCCGGTGACTCTCCCAGTATGAGGAGGACCGAAAGCCGACAGCACCTCTCTGTGGAGTTGGCCGATGCCAAAGCCAAGATCAGACGCCTTCGACAGGAACTGTGAGTGCCACGGCGTTATCAGCTGGAAGAAAACCAATACTGAAGTTGGGCAAATGGGATAACATGCAGAAAAACTTAGTTAGCCAGAGACAAACTCAAGACCTACATACAAAAGGGACATTTACTTGAATTAGACCCGAACTATTTACCCAATGTTGTTTTTTCTACCGTAGTTCCCATTTTGCTTCTTTTATGACTCGTTTACATCCTCTAATTAAACAATATTGACAAATCAGGCAGTTATACAAGTTTTTAGGTCATGGAAAGGCTATAATTTAAGCATTCTGTGGATTCTCCTCATTGTTGTTGGGAGTTTTAAATCTCTTCATCCCAGCCTCAAACACGAGGCTTTAAGACGATGACGATGCAGAGAGGAAGAGTCATGGAGACCAGCAGTCCATTTCCTCCCTACATCTCCATTACTCACACAAGACCAGGCAGTTATTATGTCACACTTCACCACACACACACACACACACACAGGCATGCATAAACCTCGTTGAGGCCTTTTACATTCTGCCTATGAATAATAGAGCTTCCTTTTTAAAGTGCTGTGGTCCCTTGCCAGACAAAGTCTTAATGGTCAACACAGACCAGTTGGAAGTAAGGGAGCACTTTCTGACCAGGAGGAAGTATTTAATCTAATTCATCAGACTTGCTGGCCTCAGGTCCATTTTGTTCCTGAATGTGTTGATGGAACCTGAGGTAGTGTGTACTTCAGTCTATCCTCCTTTTGTTTTCAAGATTAAAATCCCAGCTGAAACTAATCGTGGATTAGATTTCAATGACTGCGTCTTCTCGGATAAAGCGTCATTCCCACTTCAAGGGAGTCCTTGGCATGCTCGAGTGGATCTGACTTCCAGTGTAGAAGAATGTGCATCAACAAGCTGGAAGCGTATTTAAATGAGTCATCTTGCTCATTCTTTATCTCCTCGTGCTCCCAATGATTTGGAAAAGGCCTCATATTTGAATGCTGTGTCATTCTGCTGCAGTATTTCACAGGAGATCTCTTGAAGGATGTCTCGTTTGCATTTCCCCCCACACACACACATGCCATTGTCTGTTTGACACACTTTATGGTTCTTTAACATCTGGTTGTAACTCAGACCGGAGTGCAGATCAACCTCTGCTTGGTCACATGATCACTGAAACTCATCTTTCCTTGAGCTGATAAGGTCTGACATTCATCGATGTGAACATCTCCCGTATACATCCTTGACCTACATTATGATTCCTTCAGTAGGGTTAAATAGGGCTATAAAACATCACCTGCCAAGCCAATGAGTTATTTTGTTTGTTGGTAGCCATGGTATTGTTTATTTGTTGGTGTGATGGGCCAGAAAAAAAGTAATAAAAAAGGGCTTAAAGTCAGTCGATGCTGATGTGGTCGGCGCACATGGTGCAGTTCCTTCTCTCGGGCAGAGAAGGAGTGTGGTTAATGTGTCTGGGTGCGTGAACATGCACAAATATTGTGTATCTGCATACAAATTGAGGTGTGTGTGTGCACTTGTGTGTCAAAAGGAGACCAGGTTGGAGCCAGGGGGGGGCTGTACGGTTCAGTGGTCCCACAGTTGTCTGTTAATATGTCGAGTAAAGCGACTGCTTTTCCCTCCTCCTGTTCAAGCTCAGACGCACCGTGTTTATTCCTACAGTGTGAAACACACCGAGGGTCATATTTAGAGACGCTATTCTTCAGCGCGGGTGTTAACCCGATTCCCAGGGATGAAGATCAGGTCTAATTCAACAGTCCTGCCATGCATCCTATTGTCATGAAGGTTATAACGTCACAAACTGCACTACGACCTCATGGTTGTAGCATCCGTTGCACGACTGTTGTATTAGACCGCATTAGTTCGAGCTCGGTCCACCTAATGAACTGGAAGCATGATAATGTGTTCACAACGAGTAAATTAATAAGAAAGGGACTGAATTGATTAACTGAATTGACTGAATGTCAAACAATTAACCATTTACTGAAGTTGTTAAGGTGTTTCTGACTTTGGGGTCAACCAGCCAATACTGCTTGAATGCCAGTAGATCATTCACCACTACAAATCATAAATAGCTCCGTGAGATGGAAGGCAGGGATGTCCCATTATGCTGGAAATGGGTACAACCAAACTAAATGTGCTTTTTTAAATTAAGACTGATTGATGGTATTTTAAACCAGTCGGCTGTGTTGTAATCCTTGTTTAACTAACCATGTTCCTGCAGGAATAATTCATTGCCTACGTCATTTCTTTTGTGTGGAATCGAATACTGGTTGATTTAAAAAAAATATTAATAAAGTACAGGTCCATCCCCCTGTTCCTTGGCATGCTATTATATTTTTTATTATAGAAACGGCTCAATATATTGTTGGGGAAATGTTTGGTAATATTTATTACAAAAGTTGTGTTTATATATACTGTGTGTGTGTGTGTGTGTGTGTGTGTGTGTGTGGCCTTTCTGTTGGTTCTAAGAAAGACAATGATATGTAATTTCAATAGGGCTAATATGTGGGTTTATGGAAATATTAAGATTATATTAAGATGTACCAGTTGGACATGTAGTAGCCTGGAAAAGGTTGCCTTTGTGTCGTGGCTTTTCAAATACTGCAGTGCATACAAGTGTTTGTGTCTGTGCGTGCAGATGCAGCGCTTGTTAAACCATTAGCATAAGCAGCAGAGCCAGCTGCATCCATAATAAGAGCCCAGAGCTCATCTGCCATTCTAAAGTTGACAGGTGTTTGTGATCTGGGGCTGGAGGGGAGGGAGGGGGGGGGGGGGGGAAGGGAGACGGGTAGAGGCTGCAGGACGTTAACTGATGAAACAGAAATGGGTAAAGGTAAAGCCTGCATGTCGACTCCTACTTTCAAAGTATCTGTGGAAGGAAGGAGAGAAATGAAAGAAAATAGGAAAGAAGATGACTTTTGCTTATTGAGATGCGACCTGAGTCTCCAGAGAGCTGTAATCAAATAGGCCATCAGAGGTTCAGTGTTGCAGTTTCATGCACAGACAGACACACACACACAATAATACACACACAAACACACACACACACACACACACACAGATAGAACAGAATCTCAGGAATGCAGTCGTTTTCCTTCAAAGCGGTGTGACACATTCTCCCTCGACGGTTGGAAAGAGCCAGGAGAATTCACCCACACACACACACAGACACACACACACACACACACACACACACACACACACACACACACAGAGCAAATGTCAGACTGCCCTATTCGCTGTCACTTAAACAAACGGATACAGGCGTGCGAGATGGCAGAAAGACCCTATAACGGTGAAAGAGTGTCACATTTAATTCCAAGTTTTACAATCGGATGTAAAACTTTCTACTCTCCTCTCTGATCTTATTTGTTGTTCAGGATTCTCCAGAATAACGGGAGATGAGGGGTTTGAGCCTCAGGGGCAGATTACCCCTGAAGTAGTCACAGGACTTTTCTACCGGTCTTTTTATTGCCGTCTTTTCCCTCCTCAAGGCAGGACACAGGAAAGACATTGTGTCTCAGCTCAAACACACCGGACACAACGGGCAATTTTTACACGGGAGAATAGGTTATTGGGTTTATTGATGTCTTGAAATCAACACGTGGAATGGCGTATTTTCATCTTTCAACCAAGGCTCATTTATTATGCCGAACGGGAAGTTGCGTATGCTATGTTTTATTGCAAAGCAGTAGCTTTTGATTGAAGAAGCCTGAATACTTAATCTTATAACATTTAAGATGAAAATTGTACCTGAAATTGATCTCATCTCATGAAATGTACAGACTCAATGACCTCCACTTATTAAAGTAGGATCATTTGGAAACAACCCAATTTATTGTCAAAATGCCTACCTACTAAAACTAAAATGGAGCTTCTCTTTTTTTCCGTGTAACTATGTCAAAAGGCTGGTTCCCAATAAATGATTTAGCTGCAATCTGTGGAATGGAAACATCCCTAAAAGAACGTCTTTGTTCATACTCTGAATCAGTACACATGCTCGCTCACACAGAAGACAAACTTAGCTTAGAAATCTGTATCTTTCTGTACCTTCTGTCCTTCCTCTTTCGAGGTCCCCCCCCCCCCTATGTTCTCCTTGTTTAACTCCTCTCCCTCCCGGTCTCTTTTTCCAGAGAGGAGAAGAGTGAGCAGCTTTTGGACACCAGGCAGGAGCTTGAGATCATGGAAGTGGAGCTCAAGAGGCATCAGCAAGAGGTAACGCAACTCCCGTCACAGTGATCCTCACACACTTTAAAGTTCATATGACTTCACTCCCCCCCCCCCTCCCCCCACCTGCTGCGCCCTCCTCTTTCTGAGTCTTTCATGTCTGCAGCGCTGCCAGGCTTTAATCAGCTAGCTGGTGACTTTACAGCTCATTACAGGCTATTAGAGCTATCTTTAGTCCAGCAGCAGCCTCACACAGGCTTTTGATTTGGAAGTGGGCAGCAGGCCGACACGCTAGATGCCGTAAACCAGGTGGATAAGTTCAGGCCACAGAGGGACGTGTGTGTGTGTGTTTGCGTGCTTGTAGTAATTGATAGTGTGTAGAGTTTGTCCTGTTCTTTAACCGTTTATGCGACGGACACGACTTTGGTTGATTATCTGTGATTTTTCTAAATGATTTAAAACTTGTCAAAACAAGTGTAGCTTTTGATTCACGTCTGTATATCTGTTCACATCTTTTGCGCCTCTCCACATATTCACGCTCCGCGCGTGTCCGTCTGCTCCTCGCAGAGCTACCAGTTGGTGTCGGACGCTCGGTCGGCGCGGGCCTACCGCGACGAGCTGGACGCGCTCAGGGAGAAGGCGATCCGCGTCGACAAGCTGGAGAGCGAGCTGGGCCGATACAAGGAGAGGCTCCACGACATTGAGTTCTACAAGGCCAGGGTGGAGGTACAGCACGTGCACCCTGCAGATGACGGTGTTTGTTAAAGGATGATTTGGCGTCGGGTCGCTGACATTAAAGCAACTCGGTGTTTGCTTGAGACATAAACATGTCTTCATCGTTTCTAAACTGGCCGTGTTGTAAATGGCCAAATAAAAGCCCCAACGGCTGCATATTGTCATGATGAAAGTGTTTTTCACAAGTCATTTTTCACTGTAAATTGATGCGTTGAATTACAGATAAACTTATTTGCAATATCAACTGAATATTTGTATATTTAACAAAATATGTTATTTTATACACACCTTTTTTTGTATTTGGTGATTTTCCTTTCTGCTCATACTGTTGCTATTAATACTGTAACTTCTGATTCTAGTAATAGTACTGATATTAAATGTAATATATAAACTCTGTCTGCAGTGTTCATGTTTTGTTGTTTCACTTGTGCTCTCTGTTGACGTGGTGGTTTCTGCAGGAGTTGAAGGAGGACAACCAGGTCCTGCTGGAGACTAAGAGCATGTTGGAGGAGCAGCTGGATGCGACCCGGACCCGCTCCGACAAACTGCACCTCCTGGAGAAGGAGGGTCTGCAGCTCAAATCCAAGATCCATGACATGGAGATGGTGAGAGATGATTTATAGATCGGTGGGATGAGTCTTGGGAGATAAACGAGCTGGGGTTCAAATCGGAGACAAAGGCAGATGGGCCTTTCAGCAGTCAAGGGGTTCAGCATTTGTTTATCGCAACACACTCTCCATCTCTATCATCTCCAGGAGAGGGACATGGACCGTAAACGTATGGAGGAGCTGATGGAGGAGAACCTTGTGCTTGAGATGGCCCAGAAACAGAGCATGGACGAGTCCCTGCATCTGGGCTGGGAGCTGGAGCAGCTGTCCAAGACACCAGAACTGACCGAAGGTGAGAAGAAGATGGAGCCAAGAACCAGAGAACCCGATTGTTTATGCTGACTGAAAGATAAACAAAGAGGAGTGTGAAGGAAAGCAAAGCATGTGATGTTGAGTTAAAGTGTCATGCAGCTGACAGTCACCTGATTTGACCAGTTTGAAGGCTTCAGAAGGCCGAACAGACCAGGCTTTGCTCATTGGCTCTTGGCCCCGGCTTCATCCCCGTGGCCCCTTCTGAACTTGCCAGCCTCCGCTGGGTTTCCTTTCCACGTAAATTAGGACCTGTAATTAATATTCAGTGGCTCTCGGAGGATAATTAGTGTGTTTGGATTATGAAAGCTGTTAAGAGGTTTAACTAGCCAGGGATCTGGATAAAGACTTTTACAAGCTTAAAGACCTCTGAAGTTAGTCCCAAAGGTTTTGTGTTTATTTATTTTTTGGTGAACTGTGGTTTTGACTTCAACACCAAAAGGTCTAAACCGAACATTTCTTAAATTGTTTTGCATTTGTTTAGTCGTTGACGTATATATTTTCTCGCTGTCATCGACTCAGCCTCTCAGAAGTCTCTGGGCGAGGAGGTGAATGAGCTGACCTCCAGCCGCCTGTTGAAGCTGGAGAAAGACAACCAGACCCTGCTGAAGACTGTGGAGGAGCTCAGAGGAGCCGCCAGCCAGGACACTGTGACAAAACTGGTAAAAGTCAACCAGGAAAACCAGCGACTGAACCACAAAGTAAGCTGGACTGTGTTTCTTAATCTTAATAATTTCCTGTTCTTTTTTATTTTTCCTCTAGAAATGTATGACATCATATGATAACTCTTTATTGAATTAATTGAATTTATTTTATTTGGTTTAAGTGTCTTTGTGTGTTTTGAAAAGCGCTATATAAATTCTATGTATTATTATTATTATTATTATTATTATTATAACTCTGATACTGTCTGAGTCAAAGTTAATTTTTTTTATTTCTTTTAAATTTTACTTTATGGCATCGGTTGTAATTGCAGTTTAATTTTAACCACCAACATTAGCATATTGGACCAGCACCCATCCATAATATATCACCCTGACACTTGGCTTTCGGCCCTTTTCGCCGAAAGATAGAAAGAGAAAGAAGGAGAAAGTAAAGAGAGAGAGTATAGAGAGGGGTGCTTCGGAGGATGAAAGCAAAGCTGTAAATCCAGACAGCCCTGCGTTGCCTTTTCTTTCCAGTCTTTTGACACCCAAACGCCCCTCGCTAAGAGCAGGGTCTCAGCTATTTTCAGAAACATAAGTCTCTCTCTGTGCACTCTGAATAAAAAGCATGAAATTGTGTTTTTTCTCTCTCACAAAGGGGAAAATCCAGAGTGGGGGAAATTTATTTCCAAGTGACTTGAGGTTTAGAGCCAAAACGCATTAAAATGTGAAATGCGGCTCCGGGTAGACGCGAACAACAGAAAGTGTCTCATTGAATGGATATCTGTAGGAGTGTCCATACATTAACTCGTGTGCAGAGCTGTGACACATGTATTATATGTTTGTAACATAGACTAATAATTGCGCCGGCTTCTTTGTGACTGGGAATCAATACTATGTAGTGTTTTGATTCGGTCATTACTCAACATTAAAACCCAATCGAGAGAGTGCGTCTTCTCAAAGTGTTACTTCCACATTGTTTACAGCTGGAGCAGTTGGGGAGTGAACTGACGGCAGACAGAGAGTCGCTCCGCAGCGCCGAATCCCTCAGTACGGACCTGATGAAGGAGAAGGCTTTACTGGAGAAGACTCTGGAAACACTCAGAGAAAACTCTGAGAGACAGGTGCACACGCACACGCACACGCACACGCACACGCACACACACACACACACAGATTTAATTTCTTAGGGATGGGGATTAAAATCTTCTACAATTCTCAATCTATTCACAACTTTAAAAACAAAACAAATGAGGTATTGCATCGAATATGAACATTAATTCACCGCGTTACCGGATTCACACAACATCACATTCATTAACTGACGATGAAACGTTGGTTCTAACTGAATGAGGAATAATTCACCAACAACCTTTAACGACGGCAGAGAACTGCGCTGCAGAAAGAGTGAGTAGAGTAGCTCCTGAAATTATCGTGTTTTTGTTTTTTTAAATTGCAAAAGAGTAATAATTACTTGAATGGCATTTTTTCCTGAATGCCACATTTCCGTTGAACATTTCTGAATCGATTTTAGGTAAACGCTGTATGTTTATAGAGACCGACTTTTCACTTGTGTGCTCTGGAGTAACGTTAGCGCTGCGGCCCCGTTTCCTGCAGCAGCTTTGAGGTCGGATGCAGCCATCATTCAGACAAACGGAGCTCTGAGACGGTGCGTCATAGATGACGCTCACTCCACAAAACCATCATTGATTCTCGTTCCAGGAAGCTCCGAGACTATGACTAAGATGTGTAAATTAACTAAAGTCTCCACGGAGTTCTTTTGAGAGCAATCTTTGTGCATTTGATTTGCATTCGGCTCAAATAACTATTAAATGGAGCTATCGCAATGTTTTATTGACTCCACAGATTTCTGGTACTCTGTGACCCAGAATGCAGCCGCTCGCTGTGTCTGCACGGATCCAAATCGGACACATTTTAATTAGTTTAACCGTCTGATTTGTAATATCCGGCTCTGATGATGCAGAGAAACACGACATTACTGTAGTGCTGTTCCCAAACGCATATCCAACACGATATCATTTGTAGAACACTTATAATCTGTTTTGTTTCCATATTTCAATTCCTATTTTAGTTTTATTATTTCATCTAATTAAACTTAAAGGAACATCTGAAGTGGAAACTTCTTAAATCGCTCATACGACCGGTCGCATGACGGCGAGCTGACGCCACAGAAAGTATTTTCACTTTAAACGTGACCATTAAAACTCTGGTATCTGTCTTCCAGCTGAAGGGTCTGGAGCAGGAGAACAAGCACATGAGCCAGACGGTGTCGTCTCTGCGCCAGCGCTGCCAGGTTGGCGCTGAGGCCCGGGTCAAGGATGTGGAGAAGGAGAACCGCATTCTCCACGAGTCCATCTGCGAGACAACCGCCAAACTCAATAAGATGGAGTTTGAGAGGAAACAGCTTCGTAAGTGCCTTTAAAACCGTTTGTGTGGTTCACTGGAATCAGTATTTTGAGAGTTTTGTTTTTCCATTTTTTAATTTGCATAATTAACACTCTGGTTGTTCCTCCTCCTTCTTTTTGTTATGCAGGTAAGGAGCTGGAAGTGGTGAAGGAGAAGGGCGAGCGAGCTGAAGAGCTGGAGGTTCTGCTGCAGAAGCTGGAAAAGGACAACGAGAGCCTGCAGAAGAAAGTAGCCGGTCTGGGAATCACCTGTGGAAAGGTCCGGAGCGTTTAGTTTTCTTCCTGGTTTGTAGTTTGAGACGACCGTGTGTCTCTGTGGACTCCATGAGTCAGTCAATGCAGGTTTACCCACATTTCCCCAACTCCAATACCCTCTGTTCCATGTCGTCACATTAGATGTGTTAAGAAAGTTCATGTAGCTGCTTCCGAACAAATTGGCAAGAATCACCAGGCACAGAAAGATCTTATCTGTCCATACTTAAGGACCTTATGCTTTGAAGTTTTTTTTGATCCATGATAGGTTATGATCTCCTCTAGATCAATCGTCAGTGGTAGAAATCTCTGAGTAATTGGATTCCCATTTTTCTTGTCTTTTGTCTCTCTGTCTCTATACTATATGTGTTATTGTTATTCTGCTTAAAATGTGGAATTGGATATTACTGCAAAATATATAACGCCTTTTAAATTAAACATTAAAGCATTATGTTATAATACATTTTGAAGCTGTGCCAATAAAGTCAAGAAAACATAACATAAAGTAGAGAGTTTTTGACCGAGATTACTGTCTTGGTGAACTTGGTGTTGTCAGACAGAAACGCGTTACTCCTCACCTTTTAATCATCACTTCTGTATGTGTGCAGGTGTCTTCTTTGGAGAAGGAGAACATGGATCTGGAGGCAGAGGGCCGTCGTCTGAAGAAGAAGCTGGACACTCTGAAGAACATGGCCTTCCAGCTGGAGGCTTTGGAAAAGGAGAACGCCCAGCTGGAGGACGAAAACCTGGAGCTTCGGCGGTCGGCCGAGAACCTCCGGTCCGCGGGCGCCAAGGCCGCCCAGCTGGAAGCCGAGAACAGGGAGCTGGAGAGTGAGAGGAGCCATTTGAAGCGCAGCCTGGAGCTGCTCAAAGCCTCGTCCAAAAAGACGGAGCGATTAGAGGTAAAACTACTGCCAGTCCTTCTGGGAATGGAGAAAAGAAGTAAGACACAGCTAAATATGCATCCACGTACGGCAAGAAGCTTACTTTGAGATATAAAAAGCAGACTACTGCGAGTTAAAGCGTTTAATTGGCACCAGGGGTGCACCGTTATCATCTTTTTACAGGTGAGTTGCAGGGGGATCGGGCATCAGGGAGCAGCGCAAACTAGTTCATGGATGCTTTTAATATCCTAATCTGGCTTTTCCTCTCCCAGGTGAGTTACCAGGGCCTAGATACAGAGAACCAGCGTCTGCAGAAGGCTTTGGAGAACAGCAGCAAAAAGATTCAACAGTTGGAGGAAGAGCTGCAAGAGGTGGAGA